>NC_088419.1:27015603-27185603 GCF_034236695.1 Oncorhynchus nerka
TTCGACTCTGTCAACCACCACATCCTCATCGGCAGACTCGACAGCCTTGGTTTCTCAAATGATTGCCTCGCCTGGTTCACCAACTACTTCTCTGATAGAGTTCAGTGTGTCAAATCGGAGGGTCTGCTGTCCGGACCTCTGGCAGTCTCTATGGGGGTGCCACAGGGTTCAATTCTTGGACCGACTCTCTTCTCTGTATACATCAATGAGGTCGCTCTTGCTGCTGGTGAGTCTCTGATCCACCTCTACGCAGACAACACCATTCTGTATACTTCCGGCCCTTCTTTGGACACTGTGTTAACAACCCTCCAGGCAAGCTTCAATGCCATACAACTCTCCTTCCGTGGCCTCAATTGCTCTTAAATACAAGTAAAACTAAATGCATGCTCTTCAACCGATCGCTACCTGCACCTACCCGCCTGTCCAACATCACTACTCTGGACGGCTCTGACTTAGAATACGTGGACAACTACAAATACTTAGGTGTCTGGTTAGACTGTAAACTCTCCTTCCAGACCCATATCAAACATCTCCAATCCAAAGTTAAATCTAGAATTGGCTTCCTATTTCGCAACAAAGCATCCTTCACTCATGCTGCCAAACATACCCTTGTAAAATTGACCATCCTACCAATCCTCGACTTTGGCGATGTCATTTACAAAATAGCCTCCAATACCCTACTCAACAAATTGGATGCAGTCTATCACAGTGCAATCCGTTTTGTCACCAAAGCCCCATATACTACCCACCATTGCGACCTGTACGCTCTCGTTGGCTGGCCCTCGCTTCATACTCGTCGCCAAACCCACTGGCTCCATGTCATCTACAAGACCCTGCTAGGTAAAGTCCCCCCTTATCTCAGCTCGCTGGTCACCATAGCATCACCCACCTGTAGCACACGCTCCAGCAGGTATATCTCTCTAGTCACCCCCAAAACCAATTCTTTCTTTGGCCGCCTCTCCTTCCAGTTCTCTGCTGCCAATGACTGGAACGAACTACAAAAATCTCTTAAATTGGAAACACTTATCTCCCTCACTAGCTTTAAGCACCAACTGTCAGAGCATCTTACAGATTACTGCACCTGTACATAGCCCACCTATAATTTAGCCCAAACAACTACCTCTTTCCCAACTGTATTTAATTTATTTATTTATTTTGCTCCTTTGCACCCCATTATTTTTATTTCTACTTTGCACATTCTTCCATTGCAAAACTACCATTCCAGTGTTTTACTTGCTATATTGTATTTACTTTGCCACCATGGCCTTTTTTGCCTTTACCTCCCTTCTCACCTAATTTGCTCACATTGTATATAGACTTGTTTTTTTTTACTGTATTATTGACTGTATGTTTGTTTTACTCCATGTGTAACTCTGTGTCGTTGTATGTGTCGAACTGCTTTGCTTTATCTTGGCCAGGTCGCAATTGTAAATGAGAACTTGTTCTCAACTTGCTTACCTGGTTAAATAAAGGTGAAATAAAAATAAATAAATAAATAGACAGGTGTGTGCCTTTCCAAATCATGTCCAATAAATTGAATTTACCATAGGTGGACTCCAATCATGCACCTGAGCTCAAATTCAAGTCTCTTAGCAAGGAGTCTGAATACTTATGTAAATAAGATATTTCTGTTTTCTAAAAACCTGTTTTCATTTGTCATTATGGGGTATCGTGTGTAGATTGATGAGGATTTGTTTTATTTTGTCCATTTTAGAATAAGGCTGTAACGTAACAAAGTGGAAAGAGTCAAGGGGTGTGAATACTTTCTGACTGCACTGTATATATTTCAGGAAATGTGCATAGTGAACTCGTACACATTGTTAATACGTAAATAGAATGCACTATTTCAGAAAGTGACCTACCTCTTGCATGTCAATTTCAGACTGGGTAGAATTGATGTTCGCAATCTCCTCCTATCTGCAAGTTTAGCCAATGACGTAACACCTTATTGACATCTGACTTGAACCAACGAATAAAAATACACAAACATTTAATACATAACAACCCTGTTACACACCTACAGCTGTATGGCTGTTTAATTTGAGTGATAATACAGAAGGTATGTGTATCTCTGGTTTGGCCTTGTAGGCTATAGAGCTGGATTAGGCATTTAGAAGAGCTTGGATTTCTCCTTGTTAGTTCTGCTACCTACTGTAGACAGACCATTGTCCGCTTTGCTCTGTTAATTACTCTGCCAATGTGACCCTGGCTCTGTCCTATCTTCATCACACCCCCATCAGAGATAACTTGGATATGCTTTTCTCCAGACAGATTGAAGTTTCCTGAGCCGTTACCAGAGTAATCCCTAATGGCAAAATGAAAGTTCTGGCTACATGTCTGTAGCAGACACGTTTTCAATCTGCCAGATTCTCGGCGTGTCTCAGGCCAAGAGTAGAGCAGAGCTCAGGCTCAACATCTGCAACACATTATTGAGATGGTCCTGTGTTCTTCTCGAGTCTATCCTCCAGATTCATATTCAGCCATTTGGAGCCCGACGTTATTAATCTCTTATTAAGGTAAATAAAGGCTAGTTGAGTCAGAGTACATTTTTCGATGAGAGGTACTAATCGTTTTCAACGCCTTCTCCTGCCCCGACAAGACCACAAGGGAAATTTCACTTCAATCTTGTTAAAAGTGAGGTTTTGTTTTATTTTCACAGTAATGGAAAAATAACCAAATTGACAAAGTTAAAGATGTTTGGCTTGTTGCTCCATATCAGATGGATTTATTAGTCTACATGAAAATGACAAACAATGATTTAAACAAATGTATTGAAAAAAAGCATGTGTTCACTAATTAAAGACAATAACCATGCTGGGCCCTGTTTCCTACAAGCATTTTAATACTAAATTAGAACCTTCGTAGGAGCATTGTTAAATGTCTGAGATTCCCAAAACCATCGTTATTAACGTTGCACTTGAAAACGCTCATAATCCAACGCCTGGCTCAGACCATTCGTACAACTGTTAAGTGGGCTCCCGAGTGGTGCAGTGGTCTAAGACACTACATCTCAGTGCTAGAGGCGTCACTACAGACACCCTGGTTCCATTCCAGGCTGTATCACAGCGGTCTAAGACACTGCATCTCAGTGCTAGAGGCGTCACAACAGACCCTGGTTCGATTCCAGGTTGTATCACAACTGGCCGTGATTTGGAGTCCCATAGGGCGGTGCACAATTGGCCCAGCGTCGTCTGGGTTAGGGTTTGGCCGGGGTAGGCTGTCATTGTAAATAAGAATTTGTTCTTAACTGATTTGTCTAGTTAAATAAATCATTAAAAGCTCCTCGTTAAATGCTTTTTCGCCCTCAGAATATCTCCACTAATCATAGAATCACATGATTTATCCGTCTCTCTGTGACCGCCGATAACTCCAGAACAAAGTTGACTACAAAATACAAAGTTACCAATGTCTTTTCAATTTATACAAACAAGAGACATATAAAAGATGCTTCAAATGAAACCAAGCCATGGTAAAAATGGTTAGAATGATAGGAAATTAGCTAGTGCCATGCTCTTATGAACTGAACCACATACAGGATCACTACGATACATACGTAAGTACAATACTGTAGTGCTGGCCATCCAGTCACGTTTGCTCACGCACAACACGACAATCCCCACAATGCAATACTGTAAAATACAATACACGATTACAATACAGGTGGATGATATTTTTGTATATGTATATTAGGATACCCATTAGCTGACGTCAGTGGTGACAGCTAGTCTTACTTGGGTCCGACACATGACGGAAATTACATTACAGACAAAATGCTTCACAATTTATTGTCATCCTCATCAGCGAACCACCCACCTTCAGGCCATGGATGAGGCATACAACGATTTCCATCCAGACCTATGTTAGGCTTAGATTCACAATGCCAAACGTTTTTTTCCCACATGCATGAACAATGAGGATATTTTTCTGTGACTTTGATGAAAACCTATGGACAAATGATCAAGACAAGGCTCAAATTACTGCCTGCTAAACAATTTTTCTTTCTTTCATTTATTTTGTTTTGATTACATTGTGAAAGATGCCTCCAATGATCACACCTTTGATCACACGTGGGATAGAAATGATGGAAATGTGATGTTTAGTCATTTTTAATGGGTAGTGCTAGTGTAATACTTCATGTGAAAACAGTGTAATGTACTGTAATTTACAATACTGTAGCATGCTACATTCAAAGGACAATTAACTGGTTGTTAAAAGAACTACCGTTTTATTTTATTTTTTATCTCACCAAATATACGTTTAATGTGAAATATAATCAATACATTGGTTTAATCACCAAAACACAATATAATGATATCTTCTCAATGTACAGTTTTAATTTTGGATACATGTTTACTGTATAGGGGTTGCATTTCTTTTTTCTTTCTTTTTTGGGGGTGGGACTTTCTGGATTGTTTGCATGTTGGTAATGTATTGTATTGATATTGTATTACTGCACTGTAGGAACTAGAAACATAAGCATGTCACTGCACCTGCTGTAACATCTGCTAATCTGTGTACACAACCAATGCACTTGAATTTGATTAGTTACATACAGTACATCTCTGAACTTGTCAATATCAGATATTTTTTTTCAATATACTGTGAATTTAAATCATATTAGTCATCATCATAGCAGTACTTTTGAGTATACAGTATATCATATTTATGTTTCTAATTTACAGACATACATTTTCATGATGTAGTTCTCATAATCTGTACTAGACAAGCCAGTTGGCATGATAAATCTACAGGTTTACCAAACGGTTAGGTGATCATCAATTAAGAGCAATTAGGTTAAGTAATAGTACAAGTAATAGTACTCTTTTAACAAAAGAGAAAAGAATCATATCAAAAGTAATGTGAGAATTGCATTGTGAAAGGCAAGTACTTTATATGAACATGTATTGCAATGTGAAACATGTATTTCTAGATGAAACACTGATTAAGTTTGGTGAAAAAGTGACTGTATGATTGTGTGTGTTATACTTAATCAATTGAAAATGTGCTTAAAGTTTTGAAACAAGTGCTTTTTGAGTTTTGTACTAACAGTTGTGAAAATGTACAACATACTTGAGGAAATTCCACCAAAACAATGTACAAGATGTAATTATGTTGTGTTTTGGTGATTAAACCAATGTGTGGTGAAAGATGTCTACAAACAAAATTAATGCACAAAACTAATACACTGAGTCAAGCCATCTCAACCTTATCTGTGGTCTATGAACCCCTCAGCATCCCTTGTCTAACCACCAGCCATGTCTTTCTCTCCTGCTGTGTGTGTATGTGTGTGTGTGTGTGTGTGTGTGTGTGTGTGTGTGTGTGTGTGTGTGTTTCAGTGGACGAGACACTGGTGAGACTGGTGAATGGATCAGGTCCTCACGAGGGGAGAGTGGAGGTGTTCCATGAGAGGCGCTGGGGAACGGTGTGTGACGACGTCTGGGACAAGAAGGACGGTGACGTGGTCTGCAGGATGCTTGGCTACACAGGGGCCTTCGAGATCCATAAAACAGGCCGGTTTGGACAAGGTAACCCAGCTAGCACATTTGGTTCCTTTGAAGTTGTGGGAATGTAAGTTGAGCTTTACTTCACTTTACTGACTTCATTGTCCTCATGGGGAAATTTTGTTGCAGTGTCATGTACACGTTTAAAGTGGCGTTTAAGTACAAAACAAATTGACAATACAACTTTCATAACAATTACAGTACATACCAATAAAAAGAAACTAGCCTGCTGGCCTTACTGAGTCGATAGGAACATTAGCCCGAGCTATTTCGGAGGGATATCACACCTGGCACAAATGATTGTCTAGCTTTGTTTTTCCTGCCGAGGGGTGCCCTATCTCTGCATCCAGAGGGGAGTAGTTCAAAGTCCGGGTACACGGGGTGGCTTGGGTCAAAAATGATTTAGATTTTGGGTCTAAAATGATTTAGATTTTTGGTTTCCCATTAGTTCTGAGAACGAAGCCATACATTTCCTGAACGGTAAAACTGAAGGTTTTTAAACATTCTGAGAACAGATGTAAATATGTTGCCTGTTCCTGGAACGTACATTTTTAGGTTGCAGGGAGGTTCTGATAACGTTTTACTATGGTCCCCTGAAAGTTTTCCTCTGAGGTTTTATTAACGTTCTGAGATTGGACAAGATAGGTTACTTTGAGGTTTTTGGATAACTTCCTTAAACTGTCACTGAATGTTTCAATAAGACTTTATAACACTGCTAGATTAGTTTGGGTTGACTGTTTAGAACTCCAAACACCGATAGGACACATGGAAATGAATTTGCTTAGGCATTAATCATGCAAAAACATTTCTTTATTATTGTGGCATGGCATCAGTGAGATTCAAACCTTTGATCTTCTGTTCTCTAACCATGGAATTAGCTCACTGTGCCACCAGGATGGAGCTAGCATCAGGAGTTGCAACAGAAATTATTTCCCCATAGTTTCATTCTGAACAAAACCATTTTTCTTTTTGTTGTGTTCCACTGTTCCGACCTGTTTTGAACTGGTTCGAATGCCAAAAAACTATCTGTTTATATCGTTCTTTCTGTTCCTTTTTAAACCTCTGAAATCTTTTTTTTTTTTTTTTACATTACATTAGCTCAAGATTAAATTACTTCACCAATCAGTGCAGATAGTGCAGCTTGCTATGGAGCGGGCAAGCTGTAGTTATTTTAGCCTAAGCAGCCGATAGTGCCTGGGTGCTGCCTAAGCTATAGTTGTTTACATGCACAATGGACCACCAAGTGTAGTGAGCGAGATGCGACTGAAATTTTGCAGGTGGGGAGAGAGCGAGAGAGTGGAGGAGGAGGCTTGGCTTGAAGTGCTGGGCATATTGTTATGACATGCATTATCTGAATTAGGCCTACGGAGGAGAGGCTTCTATGGAGGAACTTTGAATGTCTTTGAACTTCCGAGAGCTAGCTAGCTAACTGCCTTGTGTGTGCAGAGAGGCACCAGAATATAAAACAGTTAATAAATCCAATGTGAAACGTGATAACTATAATGCCCGTAACTAGCATTGGAAAAGGTCATCCATTCTTCTCCAATTAAACATCTATCCCTAATTTCTGAATCACGCTTGTAAATTCAGTAGGCTTCAGTTGTCACGCCCTGACCGTAGATTGCTTTGTATGTTTCTATTTTTAGTTTGGTCAGGGTGTGATGTGGGTGGGTATTCTATGTTTTTGTTCTAGGTTTGTATTTCTATGTGTTTGGCCTGGTATGGTTCCCAATCAGAGGCAGCTGTCAATCGTTGTCTCTGATTGAGAACCATACTTAGGCAGCCTGGTTTCACCCTTGAGTTGTGGGTAGTTTTCTGTCTCTGCACCAGACAGAACTGTTTTGTGTTGGTCTATTTTTTGTTATTTTGGTCTTATTTTGTTCTGAATTTAATAAATATGTATATGGATAAATAATTAATAAATTCCATTAATAAATATGGACACTTACCACACCGCATATTGGTCCGATCCCTCCTACTCCTCCTCAGACGAAGAGGACAGCCGTTACAACAGTAGCTTAGGCTTCGGAGGGGGAGGGGCACGTTGCCTACACACACGTACTGGCCAATATTTTCAGCTAGCAGGCAGACACTGGACTAAGTTTCTAAGTGACAGAGTGAGGGCTTTGGCATAGGCACCTTGTTGCGTTATTTGTGGGACAAAAACAATATGCCTGGAACGTAAAACAATGTCATTAACTAGTTACCATGCTTTTAAAATAATGGTTCTGTTTCGGAACAGTATAGATCACTTTCGTTCCCATTTCTGATTCTGTTCATCAAATGTTTTTGTTCTTTTCAGGTTTTCTGTTCTGTTCCCAGAAACGGTTCCAACCCCTGGCTAGCATGTCATGTTTTTTTTACTCATACAAAGCAATTCATTTTAGTCTATTCAAACAGACCCCATTTCATAGGAAACAAGCTCTCATTCAGATCAGGGTCATTTAGTGGACCTGAACACACTTAACAAGATAGAGAATAGAGAGAGTTTTGTTGATGCTGAGAAAGGAATGTATATGTTTTTAAATAACATTCTTAGAACGTTCTTTGAATGTTACTAATGTTTTCTTGTGGTTTTTACATTTTACAGAAAGGTTTTTTCATGTTCTGAGAACATTACTTTATATAGAACCATGAGGAAACTGACAGAAAACATTATGCTAAATACTGAAATTCCTATTGAAGAACGTTGTTTCTTAATGTTCTCAGAACAAATTGAGAACGGAACATTACTTTAAATAGAACCACGAGGATACCTGGTGGAAACGTTATGCTTAAAATATTGAAATTCCCACAGGAGAATGTTGTTTCTTAATGTTCTCTGAACTATTTGAGAACATTCCCAATGTCAAGCCAGTTGGAGAACATTCCTAGAACTGTAATGTAATCAAATGTAAACATGTTTGAACTTTTAGGAAACGTTCTGTTAAAGTAATGAAATACCAAGAAAATAACGGTATTTTGTCAAGTTCCTTAAATGTTCCAAAGCCAAACAACTATCCTGCACAATTCCCAGAACGTTGTGGGAAGGTTGTATGCAAAATAACCATAGGACAACCACACTCTCACCAAGCTCTAAGAAACATATGGTTCTCAGAACATTATGTGCTAGCTGGGAAGCCACTTTGCAGTTTATCTTCATCTAGTTAGGAACTAACTACAGTACAGACTGTCATAAATGTGTTTCAGGGTGTTGGATTATGATTTTTATCATTTGTTTTTGTAATTGTACTTTTTTTTATGGTGGGTATTAGTGCACACAGCAGTAGAATACTACTGAGATTCATATAAGTTTATATGGAAAAATCATAGGAGCCAGATGCCATCAAAAAAGTCCCAGTGGTAATATCTGTTTCCTCTATGACCTTTTTTCAACAACTACCATTACATCACACACACACACACACACACACACACACACACACACACACACACACACACACACACACACACACACACACACACTGTTAGGTCCAATCAACACATTATGGTGTATTAATATTATTTGTTTCTGGGAATACTTATTCCAAGAGCCATGCTTTAAAATGTATTATAATTCACATTGGCTTTTGAGGGCGTATGTTATTTGAGGACGAATGAAACAATTGTAAATGTGTCTTTCATAGACCCCATTTGTGAGGCTAAGTTTTCTTTTCAAGTTTGCTTCATGTTCATGCTGCACTCAAGATGTTTCAGTTATTCAATGTAATGTAGTTGGTTGTGCTACGACTTGGAGTCGGCACGTTAGCACTTTATGGTGCTAAATGTGGTAGAAAGACCTTTGAGCAGAACTCTGATCATACACACTGTTCGCCAACATTCGAAGGGAAAATATTGCTCACACCTAAAGTTCAAAATGTTTCTGTGAACAAACGGATTGAGTAGATAGACAATAGGCCAGGCCTTCGTGATTGGTCCGTCCTCGACAATACCGTTGGTCATAAAGTATATGGAAAACAATATGGTATGATATTGACTTACACATCCTGTTCTTAAACATGAGAGGGACAGGACTCATTTGAACATTAGGGATACTACTTCTTTGGAGCCAAGACACACAACGATAGATAACATTGCTGAAATTGAGACATTACTACCAAACAACACAAATAATTCTCATTACAGACTTCTATTTGCACGCTATATCAGACCAGCTCTGTTAAATAGTTTGATGGTCTAGTCTGCTGGCTCCAACTAGAGCAGGATATATTGATGTTATATTGGCCTCTAATGGTCTTTCATCAAGTCTGTCTATGAATCCTCTCACCCCGTACACAGCCTCTGATTGGTCTATGGAAGGAAGCCCTCATGCATATCTGTAAACTCTCATCATAGAGTCAAATAAATGAACGTCTGATTCAGGTTTATAAAAACCATATTGTGCTTTTTGTGCTTGTTATTTTGTCAGCATTCAAATATAACCCTGATGAAATCTGATTCAAATGTGGAGTAAGACAGACATGCTTATGCTAATGTAACTTTGTGGGAACCTTTGTTGGGACAGAGACATTCATATGACATATTGCATCTTAGAAACATATATTATGTGGATTGGTTTGATATACTGTATATATAGTTTATCTGTGTGGTTTTCTTGCATGTATATTAGACCTTGTTGTTATAGATCAAACCAAGTTGGGTTATGTTAGACATATATTTAAGATCCTATGTCTTCGATTTATGTTAGTGAACTTCTCAAACCTGCTTATTTAGCAAGTAAAGTCATTTAGATCGCAAAAAGAGCACAGTGGTAGAACAATAGACAGAGTGTAAAACCATCCAGCCCTCAAGCACACAAATGCATTCCCATCAGATTTACATACTGATTGATGACGTGACCTTTCTTCTCAAAGCGCATGATGAATTCATTGTCCCAAGTCTACCATTGTAACTCCAAACTCATCATGAACAATGGAATTCCTAAGGTGCATTTATACATTGTATATTCATTTTGCACATCATTCTTCAGACAGCAACAATTCATTAAGCCATCCCGGAGATCTTGACTGGGTCTTGAAATAATTTTAATTTGGATCAAGAAGCAGGCGCTGGGGGGTGTTGTCATGTTTGTTTGTCGGCCTCCCAGCTCTGTCTTCAATGTAATTGATACAACAATAAACCCAGTTTCAGACAGAGGTTCCATGCCAGAGGTCCCCTCTGGTGGTGCTTAGCTACCCTAGCTGATGCCTGTGGACGGGAGAAAGGAGAGTCTTGCTCCAGTCTCCAGAACCTCTGTGTTTGTGGAGACACGGCGTGCTCTCATCCCTCTGCCAGATATCTGCCTCACATTAACGCTTCCAAGAGCTCTCAGAGGAGACTCGTGTGATGAATTACTCAGCAGACTGAGGGGCTAGGAGAGCTAGGAGAGGAGCCTGAGTATGGCCAGACTAGACTCTGCTATCACAGTCTCTTCACTTCAGATAAAGGCTGTGATTTGAGAGAAAGAATAGAACATCAGAGCCTGATACTTGGCTGGCCCCATGCAACTCTTTTTAACATCAGCTATCAGAGCAGCTAACCGATCACTGTACATAGCCAATCTGTAAATAGCACACCCAACTACCTCACCCCCATACTATTACTTACCCGCTTGCTGTTTTGCACCCCAGTATCTCTACTTGCACATCATCATCTGCACATCTATCACTCCAGTACTAATGCTAAATTGTAATTATTTTGCCTCTATGGCCTATTTATTGCCTACCTCCCTACTCTTCTACATTTGCACACACTGTATATATATTCTTTCTATTGTGTTATTAACTGTACGTTTGTTTATGTGTAACTCTGTGTTGTTGGATTTTGTCGCACTGCTTTGCTTTATCTTGGCCAGGTCGCAGTTGTAAATGAAAACTTGTTCTCAACTGGCCTACCTGGTTAAATAAATAAAGGTGAAATAAAAAAATATGAAAAATGTCTTTGAAAAAATCCTCTAAATCCCTCCTTTATAATCTCAGTTGAAAACCAAATGTTTCTGTAAGTACTGGAGTGACCTGCACTGTCAGGTAAATCTTGACTAAAGTGTTTCCTCTCTCTCTTTCTATCTCTCTCTCTAATATATTGCCCGGTCTATTTCTACAGGTACTGGGCTCATCTGGATGGATGATGTGGCCTGTGTTGGGAATGAGGACACCATCCACCAGTGCAAGTTCTCAGGCTGGGGCAAGACTAACTGTGGGCACGTGGAGGATGCGGGGGTGACATGCAACACCTAACACCCACTATTTTAACTCCCACTGAGTTCAGTTCTAAACTGCAGAGTTAAATTGCAGATGACAGGCAGCGTGAGGTAGAGCAGAGGGGCTGCGTTCTGACGCCCTACACCTACTCACTGCTGTGGGCAACTGATTTGACTTCAGACCCCTTTAGGGCCTCATGGCCGACTTTGTTCAAGTAAAGTAGGTTTAACAATAGCTGAACTAGATTCAGTGCCTATAAAGGACCAACTTAAAAAATGGTCAGTCACAAATGTTTGTCCAATTGTTGACAGATGACGCGATTACAAAGAAAATAAAGGGAACTAATGCCATTTGAAATAGGTGTATGGCTTGGCCCCAGTACGATTGATTGGTTTGTGTCTGTCGATTTCAACATTTCTGTCTGTGGAAGCAAGCATTGTTTTTTTATCATCATGACTTAGTCTCTCTCTCTCTCTCTCTTTCATTCTTCTCCCTTCAACTGGCTAATTTTGATTATGTTAGAGTGCAGCCAAAAATGCCTCTTTCTTCATCGACAATTGCAGGGGCGGTTTGGAGACTAACGGTTGGTTTATGTATGGAAACCAGGACTAAAGTAAGACAAATTACAGCCCTAGATGGCTTTTTATATTTTGGGAACATTTTTATGAAATGGTAAAACATGCAACGACTTGAGGTTTATCACAGGAAACAGGGAAATATAGATTGTGTGAAATAAGCGAAACCAACCGCTGATGTAATACACTTTCAAATGTAAATCAAGTGTTTCCATGAGCATGATATCTTTTATCATAGATTTCTGTAGATGAACCTAGACAAATATTGCTTTGGGATAAGCAAAGATATGTGCTGAGGTCCTGAGGACTAGGTTTGATATACTCTGAGACACATAAATCTGGACTATCTCTCAGTTTTTCATTTGAAGCGTTGAAGCAGCTCCCCTTTAGACATGGTCCTCACTTTCATCCACTGAGGTTCATATTCAGACAAGTGCTATTGAGGTGTTATAGAGTGCTATAGAGCAGTGGAGGTTGGTGGGAGGAGCTATAGGAGGACGGGATCATTGTAATGGTTGGAATGGAATAAATGGAGCGGTATCGAAGACGTCAAACATATGGAAACCACATTTTTGACTCCATTCCTTGATACCGTTCCAGCCATTACAATGAGCCCATAGCTCCTCCCACCAGCCTCCAGTGCTATAGAGTTTTCTGGTTCGAATACCTGAGCCGACAAGGTGAAAAATCTGTAGATGTTCCCTTCAGCAAGGCACTTGACCCTAATTTGCTCCAGGGGAGCCGTACTACTATTGCGGATCCTGTAAAACAACACATTTCACTGCACCTATCTGGTGTATGTAACAACTGTCAAAGATAACACCTTACTCTCTTTGTATATTTTCATTCAGATTGGTAATGCTTCCCTCTTGGGAAAGAAACTATAAAAAAATATTTTCTATTGGAATTCTTCAGAATTATTTTCATAGAAAGAAATTATTCTGGTTTTGTAGAAATACATATTCCTGCAGTATGTGATCATTACTATTATAATCCACTCTCAAATATTCAACTAGGGTGCAGTTAGTCTGTGAACATAGAGGTAATTGTTGCATGGATCTTCAACTGTTCTGTAAATTCATCAGTCATGCAATGCCTTTTCAAGTACAAGGGAGCAGCCTGCACACAATTTTGATTTGCATAACAGGGACCACAAACCCAAGTTCCACTTTAGGAACATACTATCAAATACTAGGATGCTATAATTGCCACAGTATGTGAAGTCAAGATTGGTTGATTTATTATACCATGGTACCCCTGTAACTCTTTTATTGGACAAGATTTAATAAGGACTTTTGAGGAGTGTAAATATCTGTTTATCGATTGTGCTGGTGATAACACCCGGCCCACATGAAAAAATACTACAGTTTACTATAGAATACTACAGCATTTACTATAAAATTCTGCAGTAAACTGTAATACTGTAAAATACTATACTACACACTGTAGCATCCCTCGATCATGTGTGGTAGTACTTACTAGAGAACATTGGAATATACCGTAGAATACTATAGTAAATACTACAGTATTATCTGCAAAGAAAACACTGTAGTAATTACAACAGTAATGTCCGCAAAAACACTACAGTCGGCAAAAACACTAAACTTTTTAAAACTATATTAAATACTACAATATTTAATTAGCCCATTCCCCTCGGTTGTCACTAGTTACCACAGTCGCATAGTCTTTTAAGCCCCGCCTATTTCTACAATTTATCTTCTTAAAATGTGATTTTAAACCTAACTGTAACTTTAACCCTAACCTTAAACACACTGCTAACCTTATACCTACCTTAAATTTAGATGAAGAATCCATTTTTTCCCCCATACATTTATATTATAGCCAACTTAGACTTTGTGGGTATGGTAACTAGTGGAAAACATTCCCCTCCCCCATATTCCAATTTGTTCCACCCATAAATTAGAAACCTACATGCCAAGTATAGACCATATATTGTGTTACCCACAGATTATAGGAAAGAGCAGAAGTGCCAAATTATCTGTTTAGACCCCAGTCTCAACTACATACAGATAATCTTTTTAGTACTTGTCCAGTAGATTTCCTCAAGGACAAAGCCTCCACTTATGTCAAATATAATAAAACAAAAACACTATAGTAAGTACTACAGTAATCTCTTAAAAAAAACATTAAAAACTGTAGTATATACACTAGTTTTATTTTACTACAATAATTATACCATAGTTAACTGTAAATATACAGTATACCACAGTAAATACTACAGTGAATATTACAGTAAAGTCTGCAAAACACTACAGTGAATACTATAGTATTTATACCATAGTATAGTATTTTTTCATGTAATTTGAAATGTTTAAATACAGTGAATATGTGACAATATGTCATATGTTTATTAGATAATAATTTGAAACTTGATATTTCTTGCTGATAAAAAAAAGATAATGTACTGTTGAAAGAATAAAATGGTATTCATTTGTTTGTGTGGACATTTATTTTTATTAAAATGAGGTTAGAGGCAATTCAGTAGAAAGCGAAGTAATCCTATCCCATACTATAGCTACAGTAGGGTTTCCCAAACTTGATCCTCGGGACCTCAAGGGTATTTGCCCTAACAGTACACAGCTGATTCAAATGATCAACAATTGATGATTAGTTGATTATTTGAATGAACTGTATAGTCCAACGGCAAAGCCAAAACGTGCACCCTTTGGGGTCCCGAAGACCGTGTTTGTGAAACCCTGCTGTAGCTACATCAAGAAAACAGGTGAAGATGGAGAGAAGACGTTGGGCATGGCATCTCTGGATTGACAACTGAGAAGCAATTACCTTAAAAGTGGTTCCACATGGAGGACGGATATAGAAATGACTGCTGGAGAATCACCTGATCACCTCAACATATGGTGAGCCTAGGGCAGGGGAAGGAAACAGTGTTCCTGGAGTGCTGCAGGTACTGCAGGATTTTGTTCCAACTAGGCACTACACCTGATCAACTGAGCTAATTGATCAGTTCAGTGATTGCCTAAATTGAACACACCTGGTTTCAGGTCAGTTACATAATAAACATGAAGTCCCTGCAGCACTCCAGGACTAGGGTTGCCTACCGAGAACAAAGACTGTGAATCACAAGTGAGGGGAAGATGCGTTAAACTTTTATTGGGGGATTTTTAATTTAAATTTTAAATTTTAAAATGTTAAATATTTTTTTGTATGCAGGTAATAGCACATTCATTTTATCATATCAAATGTTTGGGTCTTTGGTACATCGAGGTTCTTACTCTCTGATTGTGGGAGTCTTTAGCATCTGGAACTGTATCAATCTATTTTCTACTCTCAGTTTTATGTCAAACACAGACAAACAACACTGTTTATTTGAGGTATGACATGAGGACAATATTTGTTAAGGGATATTTCAGTGGAATTCACAGATGGACAAAAGAACCATTTGACTCTTATCCTCTTGTACCCACAAGGCCTCTCTGGCATCAACATCCATGACTGTTCCATTGAGTCAGCTCTGTATGAGGATTTGAAATGACAATCTGTGAATCTATTTACAGTGATTTTGTGCAAGGGGTAGTGGGCTCAACAACTATATCTCTTCAGTTCATTTATGGAAAGAAACCACATTGTTCAGAGCAGGCTCACATCACATAACTCAGAGAGAAAGGGCAGTTCCAGCAATCAGCACTACTTGACGTGTAACTTTAAAAAATGAGTATGTTCCAAGGCTGCACTTCGAACTGCTACCCCAGAGCCCTCCAGAACTCCCCCATATTCCCATGAGTATTCTGGACAGGATCAACTCTATAAGAAAGATTTGACAGCCGCTGTTTGCTATTGTAAACTAGCAAGAGTTATCGGTGGCCTTTGGCCTGGATTTCCTGAACAGTCTTCCATCTCCTGTGTCTGAATGTTCAGATGAAGCTGCTGTTGGAACATGCACATTCTGTTGACATGTCCATATACAGAATTGATTAACATATGCACACTGGATATGATCCAAATAAAAAGTTAAACAATAAGCAAGAAATTGTCAAAATGCAGTTGATTATTCAAGTAAAACCATGGACAAATAAACCATGTTCTGTATACAACATTTGACATTGAAAACATGCATGAAGTGATTAAATTGTGGATTTCCCCAATTTGAGCAGAGCTGAGGACAGCTCTTTCTTCCCCTCCAGAGCCCACACTGAGGTTTGACCAAGGAACACATATGTCTATAAAAACAACCAAAACATGTAGCAACAATGCACTGTCTTCATATTAAACTATGTTTCTACAATGTAGTGCTGAATGAAAGAGGGGAAACAACTAGGGTATTGAAATGGTTCCCACCAGTGATTAAACAGCATGCAGTACCACCTGGAAGGGCAGTATGGCTGGGGCATGTTCTGCCCATTGCTATGGGGATGTTGTGTAGCTATGCACATGTGGCGAAATTGGGTAAGACACGTGTGCCTCAACTGTGCTTGGGATCATTTCAGACACACATGCAGGCTGCAGCAGACATCTGCTCAAATGTGGCTGGTTAAATAACAAATTAAACAGGGGGTTGCAGAAAATCTGGATATCTGTTCTGCCACTAGAGTCCAGGGTTTGGGCCCCAAACATGAAAATGTAAGATACATAAACTTTTTTTAAACTTGCGTAAACAGTCTGTGAGAGAGTGCAGAACATTTGCATATCTTTTCTCCCCTTAGAACACACCATATCAGTCAAGAAAAAGAGACACATGCATTGAACATAATTGTTGTTTATAAGAGAGATAAACAACATGGGTTTGACAAGTTGGCTCTGCATGAATCTCACATTTAAGTGCACTACAGTAGGCCTTCATTGATTTGGAATCTGATATATTATGGTACCACAGGACCATCCTCCTTGCTCAACACACCACTGGTGGTCACATCTACCTATTTATAACCTGTGGTCATGACTTGCACTATACGTTTGTAAGATGTTTAATGTAGGTTAAAGCACTTTGGTGCATCTACATGTATCCACCATCCACATAGACTGAAGGTCCACACAAACAACATACCTCTCTATTTAGCTCCTATGCCTGCCCTCTGCTGGTGTAATACATGTATTTTACTTGCATATATATATATATATTAAAAAAAAAAAAAAAGTTTTTTAATTATTATTATTTTTAAATCAAACCAGAAGCACCATTAGCTACATCATGACATTATATTATACACCACTGTGTCCATGCCACTGACCTGTATTTCAAATAGTTGGTGGGCTCAATCTGAGCAGTGTAGGCTGCTGAGGGGAGGACGGCTCATAATAATGGCTGGAACGGAGCGATTAAGGTGCTACTAACCTCCTGTGGCTCAATCACTGTATATATCTATGGGTTACATATTCAGAGGGGGTGGGTTACAAATGCGGAACACACATTTCGGTTGAATACATTCAATTGTGCAACTGACTAGGCATCCACTTTCTCTTTTCATTACATATTTTAAAACGCTTTTTCATTTGACAGACGTGCCGTTTGTCCTTCTAGCGCGCCTGTACTTGACCTACGTAAACAATTTTTGAACGAAAGCTGGGCGCGTTTTCTGCAGGTTTTGTGATGAAGACATAGCTAGCTACTTGACAGAAATTGGTAAGAAATAATAATGAGTGAATTTATCCCATTATGCTTTAGTTACATAAAACGATAATAATCGTACGTTTGAGTAAATTAGCATGATCGCTAACTTTGGGTCCCTGCGATAACGTTAGATCACTGACGGTTGTTGAAGTTAGCCTAGCCGAATATGTAACTTACTGTTAAGGCATTACCGTCTATGAATGGGAAAAAGTTCGCCTAGATCAGTGGCCTAGCCTTAGATAACACGTTAGCTAGCCAGTCAGCTGTGCTAGCATTGAATAATTATTTTACCTCTGTCACATCTCTATTCACAGATCTAGGAAAGAATGGATTCCACTATTGCCAGTGATGTGAATGGATTCAAGACGCCCTGCAAACCAGACAGGGCGAAGAGCATTCTCTCTGGTAGCACTGCCAGTCCTAGAACTCCCATAACCATCCCTGCCTCCCCTTTCATGAAGAAACTGGGATGTGGAACTGGGGTGAATGTGTATCTCATGAACAGGTTTGTTTTGTTTAGCTTCTTCAACGTCACCCATGATTTTGGTGTGCCACGAGTCATGACCATGTTCCAATGTGCTCGTTTTTTTAGAGTTGGTAAACTGAACCTGTCTCCATGGGCTGTCAAAAAGATCAACAACAAATGTGCCTCAAAGCAGGTGGGTGTCTACCAGAGACGACTCTGTGACGAGGCAAATATCCTGAAAGGCCTGCAGCACCCAAACATTGTTGGTAAGAATGAAAATTTTTGTTTTTTATACAGTGTAATGACCTATACTCTACATGAAAAGGGCTACCGTACTTGTACATATTATAAAGATTGTGTTGAACAAATCCCAGTCCATGCAATATTTGGTTCTTGATATCTGTATTAACAGCCATATGATTTGACAGGATTCCGTGCCTTCACCACTGCCAATGATGGCTCTAAGTGCCTGGCCATGGAGTATGGTGGGGAAAAGTCCCTGAATGACCTGATAGAGTGGCGACGAGAGGAGGGCCTGAAGGCTTATCCAGCTGCCACCATTGAGAAAGTGGCCTTGCATGTGGCACGTGGCCTACAGGTAACCTCGTACTCATCTTTTGAACCCAGTTTACACCTGGTCTAGGTCTGGAAGGGGTGGGTAATTGAGCGTGCATGTACACAGAAAGCTGTAATACCAGGAGTACTGTAAACTGGTTAGGCTTTGATGTGATTATACAGATAGGCTAATTGATATGGATGGCCTTTATTCATTTCTCGTGCTTTGGGGAAGTCGGCAAATGTAATGTAATGTAAGCAAATGTAATTGAAGATTGCTTTTATACATTTCCCCCAACTCAATCCTCCTCTGATGTGAATACAGACATGTGGTGAAGGGTCTTTGAGTTTCTCCTCTATTGGTGTTATTACAAAAACTATTTGAGGTTCACGATTTCAAATGTTCTGTAATCCCCTGAGGGGGTGTTTTTTTAAGTGTCACTGCTGAGTGTAGATATCTTTAATTCATTGCCTAGCTATGACCAAATAAACTTTAAAAGCCACCATGAAAATCCCCTTAAATATCAATGTTCCTGTTTTCTCTTTCCCTCTCATTGTTCCCAGATGCTTCATGTTATTCCATCTTTTAATGTGAGTCAAACACATGACTGTACAATTGTTATAGAAGTATAGGAAGGGAACACTGAAATGTATTTCCACTTTCTCCAGTACCTTCACAACGAGAAGAAGCTATTACATGGCGACATGAAGTCTTGCAATGTTGTCATCAAGGGTGACTTTGAGACTGTCAAAATCTGCGATGTGGGAGTCTCCTTGCAGTTGGATGAGAATATGAAAGGTAGATGTCACCATCTGAGCTGAATATATCCAATTAAACACTGTGGAAAATGGGCATTACTTGGTATTTTGGTCGTTAGGCCTCGTTTCCCCATGTTGTCAAACAACCTGCCCTTTTCACTGTTAGTGTGAACCTGAGAAATTAGTCTGGTGTAAACACTGATTAGACTTTAACAAAGTACATTCCTACTAGCCTGGTTTAGGACTCTGGGAGTAATGCCAAACTTCTGTTGTTCCTGCAAAGTAGCCTGTAGATGATTTTCACAATGTTGCACGCACTCATGTCATGAGCCTAATGGAACGAATGCCAAGGGCTTTCTCATAAACACAGCCTGGGAATTCATGGTAGTGATGCTGTAGGGAGGGGTATAGAGTAACAATGTACAGGTGGTTTGCCATGTAAACAATGCCTGTTTTCATGAGGTCATGGAACCTCTCAATGAAAAGGGCACAATCAATACAAGTTTATGTATTCTTGTATTTCAGAAATAGGCTTTAGGCCTAGGCAAAAGTGACTCATTCCGGGTGTCAAGTGAAATGCAATAAGAGTTTAGTTTACCTCAAACCAAATGCAGAAGAGCGAGAACTTTGTTTAATGCACATTAATCATTTTATATAGACTAAAATTGGTAATAGTTTCACCCTTTCATGCAGCTTGCTTGTAAATGCTTTGAGCAATGTGTGATTAATTATAGTTAAGAGATGTTAACACTGGCAAGAAAAATGAAAGGGGATCAAAAATGTTTACAAAACCTCAATTTCTGTTACTTAGGCTTCAAAGCAAATACATTCCTCTTTATTCTTCAATAGTTTCTTAAACATGTTCCCAACTTTAAGATCTTTACATTCTATTTTGGGATTTTCTGAGAACCACAAATACTCACAAATAAACTGTTGGTCAAATGTAAGAACTCGTAATATGCCGAAAAACCCTGGCTTCAATCACTGTATAACGTGTTTAAACCTATTCCTGTTTCTGCCTCTCTCAGTGAGTAACCCCAAAGCAGAGTACGTTGGCACTGAGCCGTGGAAGCCCAAGGAGGCTCTGGAAGAGGGAGGCGTGATCACGGACAAGGCAGACATCTTTGCCTACGGACTGACCCTGTGGGAGATGATGACTCTGGCCATGCCTCACTTGGAGATTGAGAACAGTGAGGAGGAGGGTAAGGAGAGTTCTCATACTCTGGCTGTATTTGAATCTAGAGCTCTTTTTAAAAGGCTATTTCCCTTACGTTAACTTGTTTTAGATAATTACTTCATAAGATCTGAGATTTGTCACTGTTTGTCAAACAATATCACTTGCTCAATGATTGCTTAAATATAAAAGTTTATTGTAAAATTACTTCTCTTTTTAGATGTCTCAATGGACGAGGATGACTTTGATGAGGATTCCTACTATGAGAGGTTGGGCACCCGACCGGCGCTGGACTCTGAGAGTCTTGGGGGAGCCTACCAGAGAATGGTGGAGCTCTTCTGGCTCTGCACGGAGGAGAATCCACAGAAACGCCCGTCGGCTGCCCAAATAGTTCAGGTTCTGGAGTCCAACGTCATTGTCATAGACTGATCAGTTAGACTAGTCTCATCTCATTCAAACCATACTGTAATGTTGACTAGTCTTGTTTTCGTATCCAGAAACCTTTCCTGTTTGTCTTGACTTGTATGTATGCAATGTACGGTATTCTTAGGTGAATTGTAGTAAACAAAATGTCTCAGTAAATTGATAAACCATTTAAAGAAGCTGCTTTTCTAAAGACTAATACTTCAGCATTTTAGTAGTGTCATGTCAAATTGATGTGGGCATACATTGTGCAGCACAATCTGAAACTGAACATGTAATGTAAAATAGAGGAAGGAATTCTCAGCTGAAGCAGTCAGATTGTTAATGATCATGCAATTAAATTAATATGCTTAGATGCTCATCGTCATTAAGACTAGCCTGACTGAAATTGTATCTTTATCAACTTAACTGTGTTATATACACTGAACACATGCACAAAGCTTCTATCAAATTTTGTGCACAAATGTGTTAGGTGAATGGATTCTCAAAGGAGAAATTCTGACAGGTATGGCATATCAAGAAGCTGATTAAATGGCATGATCATTACACAGGTGCACCTTGTGCTGGGGACAAGGCCACTTTAAAAGGTGCAGTTGTTGCAACACGCGTCTCAAGTTGAGGGAGTGCACAATAGGCATGTTGACTGTAGGAAAGTCCACCAAATCTGTTTCCGGGGAATGTCAATTTCGCTACCATAAGTACCAACTGCAGACCAAATGTAACCACGCCAGCCCAAAATCTTTGAATGTTGCGTTTTATATTTTTGCTCAGTATAGATATTTAGCTCACAATGCATTTCTGTAAGTAGCAGCAGCACATAACGGTTAGTTCTATTGCTGACAAACTACTCTACCCAAAATGCACCTGTTTCACTAGAAGACCGCAGCATGACATGTATTTTCCAAGAAATTATGATTCTGAAGTGTGATAAGAGGTAAAGATTTTATTCAAACTATGTACAAGATGTAGAAGAGATCAATCACCATCTCTTCAAAGTAAGTTACTACATATTGTCCAGTTTAGCATTCTCTATGAAATGGGCTTTAAAATGTGTGATTAGAAATGATGCATGTATGTCCATTTAAAAGTGGTAACGGTAGTGTGATAATGTAAATGTATATTTTCCTACGTTTAACACATACTCATTAAAGGACCAAAAAATGTCAAATGTAATTTCAGCCTTAACCAATGAAATTGTAGACCATAAACGCAGGCGTCTCGCAGTACTTTGTGGCGAACAGTTTGCCGTCTGGGGTAGGGTCAGAGAAGGCAATTTCCTCCTTGGTCAGGTGGCCCCCATACATAAAGGAGTTTCTGAAATGACAAAAATACATTCATTAAAATGGGACATGACCTTTCCTGGTTAAATCAGGAATAACTCAGTTTATATATCACTGAAACGAATGCACCCTCAAACCAGTAGCTATCCACATTTTCCATTGTTGTGCAGACCACATCCCTTACATTAACAACATCCATTTCTCAAGTCGTTAGCACTACCCAACCTGTAATAATTCTCTTACCGGACGGTGTCGAGCATCCTTGTGGCGATGCCCTTCCTACGGGCCAGGCTGAACACCCAGATACGGCTGACCCCACAGATGGCCTTCTCTGGGGTGATAGAGCAGCACCAGACCCTGTGGTGCTCCATGAAATCCTCCTTGGTCATGTCCTTAGTCTGCTCTGGCTGCTCCAGCACTCTGAAGCCCTGGAAACAAAGGGCAAGATAGCCCAATCATTCATCAGTCACTCAGCTAGATATCCCTGTAAGAGAGCAATCCACTCACCAACTACACCTAGTTAGAAAGTGAGAATAACCAACCAAGTGTGTTTATGATTGAATCTCCTTGAGTACTCCCCTATTGGTAGTTATCTGTCATATGTGCTCTGCAATGAGGCATCAGATGACCATCCCGTCACTGGCCCTCATGAACAGAGTTGACAGCAGAAATGACCGTGCACTAAAGCTCACGTCTGATTCTATCTGAGCGTATATTAGTTAATTTCTTGATAAATCAAACTTCATCTTTCGCAAGCACGCGACCGGAAATTAACATTATCACAGGCCTTTACGTCACCATAGTCGGGTAGAATACTCCTGATCCATTACTGAAAAACCTACCATGTTTGGAGCGTGACACATTTGAACAGAGCGCAAAAGTTTAGCAGCACTGGAGAAAATAGATTTTACCTGTCGTATGTGCTCTGCAATGAGGCAGCCGACGACCATCCTGTCACTGTTCACAAACAGATAGGTTTTAGCCTGGCTGGGGCAGCTGAGGGACACTTGTTGGAAGCCCAACTCATTGTCAGCCAGTTGCCTCACATCTTCTGCCTGATAAACATTAAGCATGAACAAGTGGGTTCAGAATTCCATTCACACCAAATGCATAAACACAAACTGATGTGATTGATACAGTTGTGGGAAAAAATATTAGCATCCTTGCACTTTTCTTAAATAATTCACAATTTCTTCTGAAATAAGTTGAAGTTGCAAACTTTAGTTCCCCACACCTCAACATTGCAGAAACAATTTTATTTTTGTAAACTTAAGTTTACAATTTTAAATTGAGAAAATAAAGACAAATGGCATGGACAAAATTATTGGCACCCCAGCTAGTACATGGTTGCACAGCCTTCGGCCAAGATAGAAGCATTTGTTGGCAGTTGTTCATCAATGAGCTTGCTGGACCATTCTACTAGCAATTTGGCCCACTCTTAAGCAGCAAACTGCTCTAATTCTTCAATGTTTGAGGTTATGCCCTCCACCAACTGCTGTTTTCAGCTCTCACCATAGGTTATAGATATGACAGAACAGTCCAGCGCTTCTTGAACCAATTCTGTGCTTTTGATGTGTGTTTGGGGTTGTTGCCCGGCTGGAAGACCCACAACCTTCAAAAGGGACCGTTTTTGGACGCTGGATTGAACATTGCAATCCAAAACACCTTGATAATCTGCTGACCAGAGGCAGCTAAGCAACCCCACAGCATTATGGAAACCTTCCCCATGTTTGACTGGGAGGATGGTGATCTTTTCTTTGAATGCTTCATTTGGCCGTTGGTAAACATAGGAACACTCTGACCGAGGCACATCTAAGCCTTATTGAACTTCTCAAAAACCCACCTAAACAAGCCTAAATCCTGGGGAAATGTTCTGTGGACCAATTAAACACAATAACAATCAGCGTTTACTGACGACCAAAAGAAGCATTCAATGAAAATAACACCCTCCCTACAATCAAACAAAGGGGAGGTTTGATAATGCTGTGGGGTTGCTTTGCTGTCTCTGTTACTGGGGGCCATGAATGTGCGCAAGGAGTTTTGTTGACCAATGTTCAACCCAGTGTCCAAAAACTGTCTCCGTTGAAGGTTGTGGGTCTTCCATTTTAGAAGGGAATTATTTAAGAAAAGTGCAAGTACTGTACCTTTCTGACAGCGTATTTTGGATCATCTGGTAGAACCAGAATGATTTTTCCATCCCAGAAATCTGCTACCACCCTCTCTTTCTTCCAGCCCTGGGAACGAGAAGGAAACATTGATTAAGCAGCCGTCAGAAATCAAGAGAGAGAGAGTGGTCAGTTACATTTTCCCCCCACTAAACCATGGCAGACGATTTGGCTAAGCTTTTGTGGAAAAAATAATGAGCCACTCTAAAAGCAACATCCTTAGGGCAACTTGTACACATCAGTAGGAGGGAGGAAACGCCTGGGCGTACGCACCACAAACTTAATACTGTCCAGAAAACGCTTATGGAACTGTGTGTGCTGGAAATTGTCTTCCAGGCTGTCTGCACTGTAGATCATGCCACATGACCCACACGTGGTGGCACCAAACTGCTTCTGGCCTGCATCCTGAGGTAAACACAGAGCATTAGCAGAGCTCACAGATGGCAGGGAGAGAGAGGTAACAGTCATCATCAACATTTCCATCCATTAATCTATACATCAAATGATTTACTTACAATGATGAGTTGATCATCAGCCTCAGCCTGTTTATTCAACTCTCTCTTCCTGGCTCTCCTCTCTTTAGCAGCAGAGGGAATGGGGTGACCAAGGAAAGAGGGGGTGCTGCAATTCATTGGAGAGGCCTGAGCTGCTTTCCTCTGGGGCCTACAGGGAGAAAATAAACATTATAATAAATGCATATACACTCCTGTATACAGTGTTACAGAGTTAGTACTACTTGACCACGTGCGAGACTGTAAATAATTTCCTCCCTGGAAGGCAGTAAACCATTTTAGCTGAAAATAAACAGAAGTGGTTTTTGCCTACCTCTTTGATTCAGATCCAAAGATTGTACACACAGCTGAGGATTCTACAGAATCGGCTAAGGAGTCTAAAGGGGAGAGAGAAATCATAAATGAAAAAGACATTTGATTTTAAGTAAAAACATATGAATGATAATTGACCAATGACAAAAAAAACAACCTTTGACTGGACTGCTGATACAGGTTAATGGGCTAATATCACTGAGATCAAACACTGCATGAGAGCCTGCATCCGTGATAAAGTCCTCCTACAAACAGTGAAAGAACAATATAATAAAATGTAGTATGTGTATACACTATGCTTTGTTAATTATTTCCCCACAGGATTAACAGACTTTGAGAATCAGGCTAAACACGTTTCCAGTGATATACAGCTCACCTGAGTGTTTATTTCTGGGGATCCTGAACATGTGGGAGACAAAGATATGTTTAACACAATGCTGACATCCTTGGTCATGCCATATGTCTCTGCTATAGCTCTGGGTGACAGGGCCTCAGGTGACTCTGGACTCTTTAGCAAATCCTGGACACTGGGTGGAGACTGCAGCTCTTCCTGCAGTTTCTTCACTACAACAGCACATCGCTTTGGAGATGGGGCTTTTTGTTTTTTCTCTTGTTTTCCCTCTGACGCATGAACCAGAGCATTTGTTTTCTCAAAACTCAAAGCTGGCTTGGTAGATTTCGGGGCAGACTTTTTGTACATGGAGGCTGGCTTTTTTCCTGTGCTGAAAAAGGCAGCCCCAACGAAGATCTTAGGCTTGGGCTTAGACTTTAAACCGCCGAAGGTCAAGGGGATGCCTTTTTTCGGCTCCACTTGCTTTGTGCTGGTGGGTGCTTTAGGCTTTGAGGAATTGATCAGGCTTGATTTGAAGTTGCCGCTTCCCTTTAAGCCATTCTTCATTCTGTGTACAGCGGCCACTTTCTTGACCTTGTTACTGTTAATCATCCTCTTTTTCTCAGCATCCGTCAGTCCTCCATACGGATCCACAGTGGTCAGCCTTGGCAGTGATTTGGTCTCATTCAGCATCTTCCTCTCCAGGGGTGTCAGGTACAAAGGTTTGCGTTTACCATAGAAGGACCCTGTAACCACAGCAGGCTGGAATGGAGAGGCTCTCTTCTGAGCAATCTTTAGGGGAGATGGAGCTGGTGATATCTGAGGGGATGGGCAGTTCTCCTTCTCCTGGTGTCTGGCTGACATCTTCTTTAGTGGAGACTGGTGCAGCCGGGGTGACTTTCTTTTCAGGGGAGATCCTCCATCCTTGACAGGCCTTTCGGCTGGGCGACTACAAATGTTGTAGTAGAATAATAAGGATGTTAGTCAATGTTATATGCATGATTGATTGATTTAACACATATGATGGACTAATGCACATCTTGTAACGCACCTGTGCTTCCTTGTAGTACTAGGCATCATGTTTCTAACTTCACTGGAGGAATAAATAGCATCAGTAAATGAACCATGCGTAATCAGTTAGCATAACAACAATAATACATTATAATTGAAATGCAAACATAATGTAATTTAAACACTGAACAGTTATTGTTAAATATCTTGACGCTAAATATTTGTGAAGACAGCAGTCTCTGCCAGCCAGGGTTCAGTGGCTGAGTGAATAATATTTGGAGGGATCATGGATTGCCATAACTACCCAGCTACAACACTGTCTGGTTACTAAACTAATTTTAGCTAGAAGTTTGCTAGATACTCGTTTTTGTGCCTGGCGGGATTCTTAATAGTTAGCTAATTTAGCGTACAGAGTTGAAGTGCACACAGGGGTGTATTCATTATGCCTGTTTTGCAACAGGAACCGTTTAAGTTTTGCTACGACGGTAGGTCCCTCGCAGTTTCGCTGTTTGCGGTTCCGATTGGTTCTTTAGCGGTTACAAAACATAATGAAAACACCCTAACAGTAGCTGACTTTCAAAATCAAAACGTCATGCCATCTAAACACTTTTGCTAACTGACTTTAATCAAATACATTGTTTTTTCACAAACACATACCAAGCAGACGTTATCCACAACGTAACAAAGTTAGAAAGCCACAACCAGCGTTCTGTTTCCCCGCGGTTCTTTCACAGACTGTTTTGAATAGCGCGCGCCTCTTTGCAAAACAGTTACCCAACATCACTTAAGCGGAAACAGCGACGACTTCCGTGTCAACTTTCAGCACAGTTATCACGAACTCTGTGCTTATCTAGTTATGATGCACATGTATTTTCAGGTTTGAAAAAGTTGCTTCCATTCATGCAGGATGGTGTTTTACTTCACGAGTGCAGGTGAGAAGCTGAGCTTGTCTTTTAGCTGGCTAGCCCGTACATAGTTAGTTAACGTTAGGTAGTTAGCGGTTGAGCTAACTAGAGAATCTTCTTGAATCGTTTTGTTAACGAGCAACGTTTGATGTCTTGTGAGAGCTTTCATGTCAAATAATCTAAATAGTTTGTTTTTGTTTACATTCAGGCCAGCAGATGAAACGTTAGTCTGTGCCTTCTCCCTACAGTTTTCAGCCATTAACGTTAGTTTCGCCCACGACTGGCTCATGTGAACTACAATCCCGACGCTGTTTTAACGTTTAGAAACGTCAATAATCATAGTTTGCAATATGGCATTTGAAACATATGTCCCTTTGATCAGCGAGAAAGACTCCTTCAAATTAAAAAAAAAGACACACTTACTGTAGCAGTTATACACAGATCAATGTCTGGCTGGCCCAATCCCATTTTCCAGCTGCTCCCCAGAGCACATTTGCTCATCACCCCAGGGCTGACATTCTAGAGCAGACCGATAAGGTTTGTGGATACCAGGAGACCCTGAGATGGTTCATACCGCCTCCTCAGGCCCCGGGTCCAAGGCAGACGGATTGTTGCCACCCACCTGCACCAGAACGACGGTGGGGACCCTCTCCTGCCCCATCATGGGGAGGGGCACATCGTGAGGTGAAGCAACAGCCAGTTTTTCCCACGTGGGTCTTCCCTGATTTTTGCAGAGGTACTGAGTAATTTATCCCTCACCGGGTTCCTATTCCTCCAAGCGGGTCACGACATAAGCTCTCCCAGGGCTCTGTGGCCTTGTTGGCTTGGCTGAGCTTATGGCTTGTCTTTGTGACAGATGTGATGGTGTCCACCGTCACCGCCATTGGGACGTTCCTGGGGGACCCATGCGCTCGGGGTGCCAGAGGAGAGGCTGGCCCCAGCAGGTCATCTGACACACCCTTCCTCTGCTTCTTCTCCCGGTCTCCTTCTTTGGGCTCTGGGACGTCTAGCGTCTCTATGCGCAGCGCACGTACCTGGCATCCTAAATGTGGCAGCAGATATGCTCTTGAAGGAGGGCCCACCACCTTGAGACTGGAGCCAACATCCCCAGGTGGTGCAGCACCTGTGGGACAAATTCGGGAGGGCGCAAGTGGACCTGTTTGCCTCCTTGGACAATGCACACTGCCACCTGTGGTACTCCATGCCGGAGCCACCAGGTCCTGCTTGGATGCTCTGGCTCACGATTGGCCAGGGCTGGAGCTTACGCATTCCCCCCTTTTCCCCTGATCCAGGCTGTGCTGGACAGGATCAGGATGGCAGAGCATTGTCTGCTGCTGGTGGCCCCATACTGGCCCAGACAACCCTGGTTCAGCCTTCTCCTGTCCCTGTTGTCTGGGACACCTTGGCAACTTCCTTGAAACCGGACCTGCTGTCTCAGGTCAGGGGAACTCTGTGGCATCCAAGGCCGCACCGCCTCAGTCTGTGGGCTTGGCCACTGGTCCATGTTAGGACTACAGGAGGGTGTAATGAACACCATGCAGAGCGCAAGGGCGCTGGCTACATCTGCTGCATACCAGTTGCTCTGGCGGTTGTTCTGCTCTTAGTGTACTGGTATTGAGGTTGTGCCCGAGTAATGCTGGGTGCAGTAATGTCCTCCAATATCTGTAGTCTCGCTTCGATGAGGGTTTGGCAGCCTCTACCCTGAGAGGGTATTTGGTCGCTATATCTGCCTGCCATGTGGAGTGGATGGAGAAGCCATAGGGGCGCCATCCCTTGGTCTCCGGGTTTATGAAAGGGGTTCGTCCCGTGCGTCCAGCTAGGACCTGCTCAATGGTGAGCTGGGATCTGGATGTGGTATTGGCAGGTTTGACAAAGCCGCCTTTCGAACAGTTGGAGTCAGCCTCCCTGAAACACCTCTCTATGAAGGTGGTTTTCTTGGTAGCGATTACTTCCATGAAGAGGGTGGGTGAGCTCCATGCTCTTTCAGTAAGTGTTGAGTGCTACCGGATGGACCCTGGGGGGAAGAGTATATCTCTCCGCCCCAACCCTCCATTCCTCCCAAAGGTTCTGTCAGACAGACATGTGAACATCTCTTTTTATCCTGTCTGCTTACGACCCCCGCCTCCCCGGCAGTGGCGGGGGGCTGGGCCTCCCTCCGGCATGCTGTGCCTTGTGAGGGCACTGGCTGCCTATGGGGAGCGGACACGGTCAGTGAGAACAACAGACCAGCTCTTTGTCTCACTGGATCATGGACACAATTACGACAGCATACTGCCTGGCTGGCAGGCCAGTTCTGGGATCTGTGGTGGCACATTCAACATGAGATGTGGCTGCGTCCTGGGCTCTACTGAGAGGAGTGCCCCTTGCTGATATCTGTGCTGCGGCCAGCTGGGCTTCCTCTTGCACCTTTGCAAGATATTGGGTAAATGTGGAACCTCCCTCACTGATAACTTGGAGACAAGTGTCCACGATAGTAGGATTGCCAGGTCAGTTTAGTAGTGAGCTTGTGCTAGATGTGGCTAGTTAGCGTTAGCTAGCTAGCTAACCTAGCCAATGAGGTGTGTGTGAAAGAAATAGTCAAATTATGCAAGTTACTACCCTTAATAACTTTCCCAAATAATAATGTTTGAAAGAGTGTGAGTGTGTATGCTAGATTAATAGAAATGGTAGATACTACTGTACCCTGATAATTTGGTCAGATAACCGTGTGTCTGTGTAGAGTAGGTGACATGTCCATGATAGCTATCTAATAACTATAGTTATGCTAGGTAATGTTTTGGCTTATCATGTTCATGTCTATGTAGAAGAAGACTGTAGGAGGAAGTGGAGAGGACTCAGGGACAGGTATCAGAGAGAGAGAAGGGCAGAGAAAGAGAAGAAGAAGTCTGGGTCAGCAGCTTCAGGCCAGCAGCCTTGGCGCTTCTGCCACATTCTTTTCTGGATCCATTTATTGTGCCTCGGGCAACGAGTGGCAATTTTACAGCCAGACCCTCTACTACGTCATCCACAAGTGTTGTCGCCACCGGTGCATCAAGACCCTCAATGTCATCTACAAGGGCGACCATCACCTCCACCGGTGGAGTGAGACCCTCTACAACATCATCCATGAGTATGACCACTACCGGTGCAGCCATGGAAGATGATGAAATGGAGGAAGCACCTCTGGATCTAGGACCACCTGAGATTATTATGAACCTCACGGAAGTGACCACTGAGGACCTCGTTGAACAGGATGTGGCCGTGGAGAGAAACAGAGAAACGAAGAGGAACAACGTCACACCAGGCGTCATCGGAGGTACCAGCCCCCAGATCCACTCAACTCATTTCAGCAGAGGCTCCTCCAAGCCGTCGAGCGGGATGCAGCCCAACCTGATGATCACAGGAAGGAGACCCTCTTTGCCATGAGCCTGGTGCAAACACTGAAGAGGCTGCCTCAGCAAAGAAAAGCAGCAGTCAAGGTTAAAATGTATCAGCTGCTTTTCAAAGCCTAGTTCAATGGTATGTTTTTTTCTCTCCACGTCACAGGTAGTGTCATAAGTGTGCGACAGTGAAGTAAAGTAGGTCATTTTTACAGTATAGTCATGTAGGTTAATTGGTATTTCAGATCAAAGTATTAATATGAGGCAAATGTATAGCTGTTGTTTCTGGGTTAGAAAATATCCTAAAACAGTTTGCTGTCGAAATATCTGCCTGTCATATTCATCTTTTGATCTGAAATACAAATTCCATGAGTAAACAGCAAGTATTACCAACTTTACCACACTGTTCCTATATTTATGCCACTAAGGACACTATACAAGCAGTATTTAGTTAACATAAATCTCACCTTTTATGGTGTCATATTATGTTAAGCTTTGTATGTGTTGTTTTTCTCTTCCCTTCCAGAGATGGAGTCAATTTAACAGACAAGCTCACAGGAAGGACAGGAAGAGGAGAGGAGTTGCCGGGGCCGACCAGCTCACAGGAAGGACCGGAAGAGGAGTTGCCGGGGCCGACCAGCTCACAGGAAGGACAGGAAGAGGAGAGGAGTTGCCAGGGCCGACCAGCTCACAGGAAGAGGAGAGGAGTTGTCTGGTTGTTGTTTTGACCTCCCTCATTGTACCTTTCTTTTCACACAGGTCAGTTCTGTTTAAATTCAGTCAATTCATAGTCATTTGTTTATAAAGTCTTAGGATAGCATTCATTATTAGTGTTACATAGATTTCTGAATTGAAACTCATACAGAGTTTTCACAGATGCTCTTGGTCTCTTACAAGACTAAAGGTCAATATATTTCTTTCATTTAAAACCACTTGAAAACCAGGGTGTTGAAACTTTTTGTGAAGTTATGTTCCTTCGACTGGTCCGTGACGTCCAGGGGCCATTTGTTTGTTTAGCTGTGTTATGGCTACATATTATTCCCTTTTTCTCAGAGACAGAGACACACACACCTCTTCGTACTTCAGATCTCCAGTGCCCTGCCCCCTCTCTCTTTATGGCCATGTCTGAAGTTCCCCTACTACGTCTAGGATTTATGAGTAGTCCCTGTATCGGTCTGCAGTTGTGCCAAAAATACATGCTCTTGCTGTTCTCTTACAGATTACAGGCTATACATTCATTTAAAAACATCTTCTTTTTTTACACGCACACACACCTCTTTCAATAGTTTTATTTTTAAAACATTTTTACAATACACATACCTGTCATGTTCTTTCCTGTACTTGAATACTTATTAAATTGTTTTTTCTTAGTCAGTTGTTTCAGTTGTTTATTAATATCTAATTTAGATTTAATCTGCTTATTTCTTCCCTACACCTTTGCAGATCTAAGACAAGATGAAAGTAAAAACACGTTCTCTTCCTAATTAGTTTTTTTTCCACCTGTATTTTGTCAGACCAGTGAACATGGTGGTAAACTGTACTATTTGTATGGACCCTAGGTTACCTTTTCCCTTTGTTATCATACTAACTGTATGTCGTATAACCTTAATTAGTGCTCCCGCTCACCTGGTACACCATGCCAGGTGTGTATAATACTGACTTTAATGGGTGAGGAAAGGGGTTAAGGTGTGGTCTTTACTCCCAAATTTCACTTAAATATAGCTTCCAAATGAAGAGAGACAATGATACATAAAGTAATCTGGGGGAAAAATGCAATTTTATGGACAACGGTGGATGGTTCTTAAAAAAACCTTTGTGTTATGGGGCTCTTAAAAGAGCCGTTTCACTCCACGGCATACTGCCATGGGACTTCACCTGCTGGCGATGAGAAGTAGGTGGTCAGCTTCTCCCTCACCTGGAGTACCTGTCTGGGGGCGTTGTTGGCCCCTGCCCTGGTGACATCAGGAAGGTGACCATTTGGCGTGCCCATCGCCATCCGGAGCAGCTCCTGGAATGACCTCCGCAGGTAGTTGTGGAGAACACATGTGGCCTTCACGCAGGCATTGATATTTGAGGGGCTGAGACCAAGCATTCTCCGGTACATTCTCCACTAGGCTGCCAGAATCCCAAAGGTGCATTCAACAACTAACCTTGCCCTGGACAGTCGTTTGTTAAAGATCCTTACAAGCTTTGGCAATGGCAACAGGCGTCCAGCGTAGGGCCTCATGAGGTTGGGTCTCAAAGGGAAGGCCTCATCGCCGACGAAGACGTGGGGAACAGGTCCCAGGTCTTCAGCCCCAGGGAGTGATGCAGGTGGTGGAATATCCAGGGTGCCATCCTGAAGTGCCTGGCCAGAGGCAGAGTCTCGGAGGGTCCCGCCATCACTTCCCTTGCCGTAAGCACCAACATCGACCACACGGAAACAGTAGATGGCATCTACTACAGCCAAGAGTACAACTGAATATGTACCCTGGTAGTTGTAGAATTAAGAACCTGAGCACGATGGAGCCAGGATTACTACATGTTTCCCTTCAATGGAGCCAAGACAGTTGGGGAAATTCCACCTCTCCAGGAACTCTGCAGCGATGGCCCTCCAGTCTTCCTCCTCGGGGACAGGCATGTATTCACCAACCAGACAGTCCCAAATGGCTTGTGCCACAGAGGGGACAATGCCTGCCACCGTGGACTGTCCAACTCAGAAGCTGAATCTTATGGTCCTGTAGGAGTCCCCTGTCGCCAAGAATCTAAAATATAATTCAAAATAATGATCAATATTGTGTATAACTTGAATTCCACCCACATATTATATCTACTCATATAGCTACCTCATTACTGTTTATTATGCTTTACTAATCATATTGTGATACTCATCAACCATCATTAACAATGCCTTGAAACAGTACAATTCAGTCTATGACTATATCAATAAACTGTAGTCCAGGCCAACTCTACTCTTAGAAAAAATGGTACTATCTACTTAAAAGGGTTCTATGGCTGTCCCCATAGGAGATTCCTTTTAGGTTCCAGGTAATACCCCTTTTGATTCCAAGTAGAACCTTATTGGGTTCCATGTATTACATATTATACTTGGAACCAAAAATGGTTATTCTATGGGGAAAGAAGGACACTTTTGGAACCTTTTTCTCTTAAGAGTGTATGTGAGTCCAATAAGAATGTAATGAATGACTGTAACTGTCTTGAACAACAGTGGGTCCTGGAGAAGACTAGCCTACCTTCATCAGGGCAGAAGGCACCTTTCTTTTCATTTGGTAACATTGCATAATTAAAAAAGGGTTATATGATCGAACTGGCTTCGGTCCCGACGAAAGTAACTTCGGAATTCCTGTCCAAACAGTCGAAGCCTCTCCAACGCAATGCTGGAAGGAAAATGCAGCGTTCCATTGGAAATGAATGTACTTCTGGTGTGTCGAAACGCAAATACAGTCGGTGTGTTCGAAGCGTGAGCGTTGGGGCTCTTAACAACACTCCCCTATACAGAAGACTCTTTCGTCCAATGACTTGTGTGTAATGGTCATGAGCAAGGGCTCTTGTTAGATTAGCTAGCTAGGCATTAATGATGAATAATCATCATGTGGACAATGGCAGATTTTTGTCCTATTCTGAGAATGGACTGCTCTGTTACCCACACCCTACTTTTTAGCTAGTAGTGTCGGAGACACATTAACCTATTATTTGTTTAATTTGCCCCAAAGCCTTGTTGATATAGCAAATTTGAGCTATTAACCCTTGCTTGTTGTTTTATTTTAGTTGTTACTCCTCCCTACACTACATGGGGAAAGACAAATATGAACGTAAGTAGCTGATCATTTGAAGTGTTTTTATAGTAACAAACCAAGATTGTGAGGTAGCAAAGTGACTACCTAGCCAGCAGATCCAACACATTTTGCTCACAGCTGCACTAGGGTCGGACAGGCTTCCTGTGTAGAATAAGACACAGAGGAGCCGGCGCGAGACATGGCTGGGAAAACGTACCTCCATCCAGGGATGAGAAATGTGTTGGCCCATTATCTCAACTGTTACACCAGGAAGATTGAATGACTGCTAGTTTAAGTAAACTGCCGTTTTCGACCTTGCAGTAGCCATAGAACCCGTTATGGAATGGCACGTTGCGTTGAACAATTAAGGAGCTGATTGGCTGGCACTGCAATTCCAAAATGGTTCAGTGACTTCTGCTACCTAGCACGTGGATGAAAAGGGCAGTTTCATGGAAAACTAGCAGTGGCTTAATCTCAGTGAAACAGTTAGGATACTGGGATAATTCGGAGTACAACACATTTCTCATTCCTGGATTGAGGTACTTTTTCCGAGCCAAATTTCACGCTGGCTCTGCGGTGTTTTAAGGCTTCCACATGGTTTGGGTTGGCAAACGTAACAAGTGTGATTGCGTACTCCCTTAAAAGACCTTAGCCAAAACAGTACTATTTTCAAGCGATCTTCAGATGCCGTAGCCAGTATACACTTCCGCAAAATAGTGAGAATTATTGTAAATTAAGAAATCTGCAGTATTTGTCAAGCGATAAAATGTGCATGAAAACAAATATCGTTCAATGACAAACACTTAATTGAAGAATCCCTGATGTTGACCAGTGACGGAGGAAGGGGTGTAGACTTCGGCTCCGAACTTTGTCTTGCCTCAAGAAAAAATGTGTGAACGAACAGCCCAAAAAAACCTTCCGACCTGTTTCGGAAGGGAAGCATGCGGACTACTTTACTTTACACAGGAGGCATGTCCGACCCTAGTTCAGCTGTAATCAAGCGGGTCGGATCTGACTACCCAGCTTACTTTCTGCTGCTTTCTCACTATTAGATGAAGATCTCATCAAATATGGATGGCCTGAAGACATTTGGTGAGAAACTCATATCTATTTATTCTTGTAACTCAAACCATGAAATACATTATTAGGATTTGACCATTTGATGAGTCTGACCGTTGGTTCTATGTATACATTACTCTATGTAGTGTTGAAGAATATCCACCAGGTGGCCCTAGAGCTAGGCTAATAGTACAGTAGCCCTATATCAGCTAATGGTGCTGTGGTAATATGCATGTCATTGATTATTTTAGTATGGAGGTGTTATTGCTGTTATAATAGTAACTGTATTATTTCCACAGGTTTCATGTGGATAAACTCTCTTCTGCCCATGTGTACCTTAGAATGCCTAAGGGACTGACAATTGAGGATATTCCCAAGGAAGTCTTGATTGACTGTGTACAGCTTGTGAAAAACAACAGCATCCAAGGTAATACATTGAGTGGCCCGGTGAGTTTGATTAGAATAATATAATAGTCATGTACAAACTTCCTCCAGGAAACTTTGATATCCTTTTAACTCAGGATGTAAAATGAACAACTTCAATGTTGTCACCATGGGCCAACCTAAAGAAAAACGGGACATGGATGTAGGCCAAATAGGTTTCCATCGGCACGAGGAGGTCATTGATTACTCTCTTCTGGCAAAATGTATCTGTGTAACTTTCGGATCTATTTGGCTACTTTTATAGGTCTCAGCTTTCATTGTCAATATATTTTTAGTTTCTATTGGTGTTCTATTTGAGTAATATCTATGAAATGATCATTTAGACTATGTCTACTGTTTTGTAGATGAAGATTGTGGCAGTAGAGAGGAAGATGAATGAGATTGTGGCAGTAGAGAGGAAGATGAATGAGATTGTGAACAGGTTGGAGAAAACAAAGGACGAGCGATACCCTGATCTGGCAGCAGAGAAAGAGTCTCGAGATACGGAAGAGAGAAATGAGAAGAAGGCCCAGATGCAAGATCTGAAAAAGAAAGATAAAGATGGCATAAAAAAGAAAAGAGAGCTGGATGAGCTCAAGTAAGTTCTCTTATCTCTGTCCAACCCTAGCTACATCACCTCTCTTCATCCGCCATCCCAAAACACTGAATAGTCACTTATGTGAATGATAAACTCTCACAGTAATTGTCCATAAATAGCAGTTATTCTTCGCTGATGACGAGTGACAATATGACAACAACTGAGGTGAGCTGATTAACAATCTAAACGGATGTGTAGTCTGCTTCTTTCAGAAATAGACTGGCATATTAATTGGTTATATGACTGTGTTGTAATATGACCATTATGTCTGAAATGTATAATTGTATTTTTTTCAGGATGGAAATGATTCGGATGACTTCATGTAAAAGGACAATATCGGACATACTCCACCACCTGCAAGTAAACATTGTTGGGTTGGGCCCTCACTGTTATACCGGACAGTGCTTTGACATTGTATATAGATCGATACTGTATTTTTGGAACAGTACGTGTGCCAATTTTGCTAAAATTTCAGGACTCTCTGAACAGCCTGGTTTCCCGACGCTTCTTGAATTTCAAAGGATGACATTCCAACAGCATTGATCTCTTGCACTGAATATCCTCTGCTTGACCGACAAGAGGGTAATAACAACCCCCGATTCCTCAGAAAACTGCTGCCAACGATTTAGTCTTGGGACGGCTATACCTTACAGGCTCTATGATCCAGTTCGGTATTGTTGCATGTTGACCTAATGATATGAATTAATATATGATTTCCTGACCAGTATGTCTATGGGTGAAATTAAATGAGTATGTGCATTTTTTATAATCATTTACCTGGCCAATGCTGCAGACGTTGTCCTGGCCAGAGACTGGAACATGTGAATTGTGTCCTCGTGAATCCATGCATAAGGTTTGTCTTGGATGTTTCTTTGAAATCATTGAAAGATTGCTGACATTGTGAATAAAAATCACCTTGTTTATCAGCTCAAAGTTACATTTTAAACAAAAACTGAACTGCCCATAAGGTATGTTAATTGCCCAGTTCATTATTGAGACAATATGTTGACATAGCTTTGCTAATGAAGTGGGATGTGTAATGAATGGTTTGTGCTTGTTGAAAGTTGAGAGAATGGGTACCACCAGCTTTCTCCTTCCTGGGTGATCAGAGCTGGGATTGAATTGACACATGCTGGTTTTTCAGTATAAAGCGTGACATCTCTATTTCTCAATGCTGTGTGTGGATGCAGCTGTGGTTGACCTCTGGTCCATATCACACAGACTGAAACGCATGGAGCAGGTTGAGGGACGAGGGGTGTGTCCCAATTAATTATTCTGGAGGACTTGCATTTAATTTGACATCTGCGTAAACAATTTCACTCCAAACAACCTCTAAAAGCAGAATAAAAGGCCTTTGTTTCAATCTGCATGTGATTTGCTTGCCACTACATGAATAAGACTGGGTTATTCTCAGTGACAGGATGTCATATGTAACTATAGGCCCCGGTCTGTGTTTATCAACCAACTGTTGACTATGCTTATGTCACATGCCAGTATTATTTCAAGGACTGGAACATAGTGTACAAATGTCCTGTTTTCCATGAAGGTTGTTTCATGGATGAGGCATTTAGATATGTTTCAAGTTATGAACTGTTGAATAAAGGCATGCTGTTGAAGTTATAGCTGACCTGACAGTTGGTTGTGTGTTTAAACAAGGATCTTATCACAACAAGCATACGTGGGGCAGCTCATGTTTTAGTTCTGATTAAAAGTAGCCTACATTGTACCGTTCCTGGAGAAACTGACCTACTGTAACGTGTTAGAAGACCCTAGGTAACAGTTACAGTACATTACCACATGGGATCCTGTATGATTGATGAGTGATTATGTTTTGGTTGGTTAATAATGATGTGTGGCGCTGACATCGGTAACCCTTTCTCAAGAGATTTACTGCTTGGGTAGCATCAACTTGAGCTGTATGACTGTAAAAAGAAGCCAACGCCGTATACTTTTTAAGTATTGTGGCAGTTCAGTTGCTCCTTTGCAAGGGAGTCATTGAGAGTTCAGCCAGAATTCCATATTCTGGTCTCATTTTATTAGTTCTGTTCTATGAGTCAATCCCAGAAGAGGTCCCAGTTATTTCTGTAATGAGATTTACATAGATGTACAGCTTTGAAAGAAGAAAAATCATGTTACACCCATTGTAACAACATGAAACCTAAAATGTACTTACATTTACCTTTACATTATTTCACATTTTGGGATTCCATTTTCTTTAGGACCACTAGATGGCAGATTGTTGCGTGTTTCAGATGCATGTCTATAATGGACCAATAGCTGTACTAAATATCCCAGTTATAATCTATCCTCTTTGGTCACGGACATGTTAAGGGGCAGTTAGATGTTTTTTTTAAATGCCCCCCATCCCAAATATATATTTTAAAACAAAGACCACCCCTACTGTAATAAATGTGCACACCCTCCCCCCCTCCTTGAATTAACTCAAAATAAGGTTTACAACCACATATAACTGTAGCGACCTTGTGTTTATAAACGCGGATATAAACTTTGCCACTTAAGCATGCAGAAGGCTCATTCTCCCTGCCTGTTTCATTTACACGACTATCAGAGCCGGCTGCAGACAATGATCAGCCTATGCAAAGAATCTTCCACCAACAAGTTTGTGCCAATGCACCACACAACCAATAAGTAAAGCATACAGACTTAGGGTGCTTCAATATCATGGTTTACGTTTTCAACACCACAATCAAATAGACTATGTCAATGTCGACAAACAGATGTTGGTGAAAGTCTAGATTTGAAATAAAATGTCACTAATTACTGTTTCAAACCATGTGAGATATTTTACCTAATGGTGTCACTCTAAGAATGCGGGGAGTAATTATGACATTGCCTGTACAGGGCCCAGAACAACCACTCAGAGTTTACAGGTTAAATTACAAATATTTACCCTATATTGAAGCGTTAGGCTCTAGGCGCATGAGGAATAGCCTCACGGATTGGAGACAGGCCAGAGCCTGTTAAGCTTTCCTGAAGAACTGGGTCTGCTGGGAGCATATGTGGCCACAATATTAGAGGACGACTTGGGAGAGTGATGATCTGATAAACTGGAGAGGTGACCCAAAGCTGATCAGAATGGAACAAAACGACTTGGGAGAGTGATGATCTGATAAACTGGAGAGTAGGCCCACAGCTGATCAGAATGGAACAAAACGACTTGGGAGAGTGATGATCTGATAAACTGGAGAGTAGGCCCACAGCTGATCAGAATGGAACAAAACGACTTGGGAGAGTGATGATCTGATAAACTGGAGAGGTGACCCAAAGCTGATCAGAATGGAACAAAACGACTTGGGAGAGTGATGATCTGATAAACTGGAGAGTAGGCCCACAGCTGATCAGAATGGAACAAAACGACTTGGGAGAGTGATGATCTGATAAACTGGAGAGTAGGCCCACAGCTGATCAGAATGGAACAAAACGACTTGGGAGAGTGATGATCTGATAAACTGGAGAGTAGGCCCACAGCTGATCAGAATGGAACAAAACGACTTGGGAGAGTGATGATCTGATAAACTGGAGAGGTGACCCAAAGCTGATCAGAATGGAACAAAACGACTTGGGAGAGTGATGATCTGATAAACTGGAGAGGTGACCCAAAGCTGATCAGAATGGAACAAAACGACTTGGGAGAGTGATGATCTGATAAACTGGAGAGGTGACCCAAAGCTGATCAGAATGGAACAAAACGACTTGGGAGAGTGATGATCTGATAAACTGGAGAGTAGGCCCACAGCTGATCAGAATGGAACAAAACGACTTGGGAGAGTGATGATCTGATAAACTGGAGAGTAGGCCCACAGCTGATCAGAATGGAACAGGGCTTTTGCGCCATTATTCAAATAACATTTTCACCGCAGCCTAGAATTTTGTACTCACAACAATACAATTATTCATTGCATTGTGGTGTTGTAGGCTAGTCTTGGTATAATAATTGTATTGTTGTAACGGCTTTCATCGGAAGAAGAGGAATCGTCAGAGGGATACGTGTTCATCTTTATTATAAGGAACTGAATACAAAAGGAAAACCCGAAACAATCCTGCAAGGTGAAACAAACACTAAACAGAAATACAACTACCCACAACTAAAAGTGGAAAAACAGGCTACCTAAGTATGATTCCCAATCAGAGACAACGATAGACAGCTGTCCCCGATTGCCAACCATACCCGGCCGAAACATAGAAATACAAAAACCTAGACATACAAACATAGAATGTCCACCCAAATCACACCCTGACCAAACAAAAATAGAAACATACAAAGCAATCTACGGTCAGGGCGTGACAATTGTCCTTAAACAAGATCAATAGGGGAGTTTTTTTGAGTGGGGTGTCTCATGTCTTCACTGTTCTTTCTTACACACTGAAGCACTTGGCCTTTCTGCTGCCTATCAGCTATTCCTATTTGTTGTTGGTATATATATAGAAAATTGATGCAACTTTGAATGATTTCTTGTGAGGTATGATTGCTAGTTAGCCTATTGAGGAACTCGACAAACAATCCACCTACCACTATTGTCACTATGAATGGTGGATAGAGGGCAGGATAGACGGACTGGTATACTGACCTTTGTTATAGTAATAGTTAGCACGCGGAAATGCGTAGATTGGGAGGCAGAGCTGGTGAGTCCAGGGCATATGGTGGATCAGCTCAGACCCCAGGAGCAGGAATACATAGTGTCCCTGGGACAGGACACTGGGGGATGAAGTCTGGGTAGTCGCTCCCGATGAGGTTTGCTGTCCCCAGTCACATCGGGGGTTGAGTCCAGCGGCAGCAGGACCAGGACTGGAGCTGGGTCAGGTGGTGCATGCTGGGCAGGGTCATCCTGGACACCCCGAATGTGACCCAGAGCTGTTACTGGGTCAGTTGAGGCTGTATTGTCAGCAGCTGGTGACAGTGGTGTGGCTGAATCCAGGTCAGGGCTGGACCGGTCATCGGAGGTAGCAGCAGACCGGTTCGGTGCTGCTGGAGGGTCCCCTAGTGCAGGGACAGGCAGAGAGTTAGAGGCAGACAGGTAGTTCTGGCTGGTGATGATCTGGTGGCAGTGAGGAATAGGGTACAGTCAGCAACATAGGCTCACTGCTGTGTGGCATAGGCCATCTTAGCGGGGGAGAGGGTTCCCTCAGACTCCACAGCAGTGGAGGGGGGATCGGGAATGACATCTGGTATGGGTCTCCATAGCAGGCAACCCCTGAGGACCAGCGTCGGCCGAGGACATAACATGTCCCTGCCCAATCTCAGTCGCAGCCATGCCTGACAACGGTGCTGGGGCTGGAGAGGCAATATAGTCAAAACCATTGGTCACAGTCACACCTGGGAAGGAGGCCGGGCCCTAAGAGACAACCCCTTGCTACTGTCCTCCATATGACTGTCCCATGCTCTCCTCTGCCACCCTCTGGAGAGGGCTCCCCTGACAGGAGGAATCCTGGGATCTGGTCCTCTGCTGCACAATGCAAAGAAGACTCTATATTCTGCTCAATATGGGCAAAACGTGTACTCCATACAACGTAGGCAGTGATGACCACGGTGCTGCAACTCCCTCGTACTCCAATGTAGAAATATAATCCACCCGCTTGGTTGTTGGGGATGTGGCCCCACCTGGTGCTGAGTAGTATCCCACGGGTGGAAGAGAGGGGCCATAGGCTCCAGAGAGGGGGTATAATCCACATGGTAGTAGTCCACTGGATACCTCAGAACCATACTCCACTGGACCGAAGGTGGGCAGTGTGGAAAGTACCCTGTGTGGTCTCTGTGGGGCCCCATATTGTAATGGTGTCAGCAAAGTCACAAATCCATGAAAGAGAGCGACGCGGCTCTACGTATTTTACTTGTTTGTGACTCACTGACACCGCCCACGTTCATAGGGGAATAAAGCAACCCAACAGTTAACACACAGGAACTTTATTTAAACACACTGAGGAAGATGAATTTGGGCATGAAAAGTGGGAAAGGTTGTAGAATAGTAGTGGTTCTGTAATGGACAGAAACAGAGGTAGTGAATACACACATACTGAGTGCAGACACAAAGGCACAGATACAGAATCTTACAGAATTGTACAGGGACTGTATAGATTGGTATAGAGGACTGTATAGATTGCTAATGCCACTTGCAGAGTATTATACCACACAGTAAACTCAGAGGGGCAACATGCAATAGTAGTAACTGACCATGAAGAACAATATACAGTGTCACACAACTCACTTTGGGCACGTACTCCATCTCTCAAGTCCAGAGATACGAGTGAGTCCAGTTGTTGATGGGCAGAGACCAAGATGTTGCTTTTTGCCACTGCTTGAGGGAGACTGCAAGTGTTGTGTGCCCTGCAGAGTCAAGGGGATGGGCAGATGTCCAGCCCCCTAGTAACCTCCTGAACAACCTATCAGGGCACAGGTCATTCAGGTCAAAGAGAGTTTGAGAGGCATGTTTAGGGACCTCTAGACTCTCAGGCAACAACGTTGTGAGGTGCTGATAACAGTCACCGGCAGGGAAATTGTAACCGCCAAAACCACTTGATATAGACGCATTGCAAGCAGATGAGGAAATTTGGCTAGGATGAAATTATGAAGTAAAAGCTATATTTCGAACTGTCCCTAAGTGGTATAATTTGTCATTCATTGATTTGATTTGATCAATAATCAAACTTGATGTCGGCTACAGATTTGTTTGGTCAAAGTTTCTCTTCAATATTATCTCACAGAGACATGCGGCTATAGGCCTATGTTTTCCTCATGCACTGCAAGTCGGGATTTCAATTTTTTTTTAAACGTTTGTCTTGTTTTGTCATAAATGAGTAGGTTGTGTTAATTCGGACGGGAAGATAAAAGCAAATTGGTGTCTGGTTTTCCTACTGGATAACTTTTTTTCCTGTTTGTGACTGAGAAAACAAGGAATTTTGGTGGATAATTAGTTAGTCTCTGGAGCCTGTCTTTTGTGGAGAAAAAACAACTTTTTTGGTGGGGAAAATGTAATTTGCGGGGGAGGCAAAGGTTACCCAAATCAAACAAAATACTAGTTTGGCAGTGACATTCTGAAAGTAAAGCATTATACCAGGACAAATGAGGACAGACTACCAGGGACCATATACAGTTCTGTCACAATAGTTTCATTTCATATTTATGAGAAAAACAGCAAATATCCTGCCAAAGGCCCTATGTTTCCCACACCTTTGGATTCAGTGCTCAGAGCTCTTTTCCTAAACTGAAGTTTAACTTCAGGACCCTGAAGGTATCCCTAAATCCCTTACAAAGATTTTTCAGGTCTGAATCTACTGTTTTTCCCACAGTACATTTAAGAGGGTACATTTCAAAAGAGCTAGCCTACACAATATAGACATGGCACACAAAGGTGATGGAGGCCTGTCCTGAACATAAAACAAATGAGTTATTCTGCGGAGGAGGGCGTCGGCTATGCTGGCAGGACATAAGGCCACGATGGAAAGAAGGGCCTCTGTATGCTGCCACCTCTGATGGTCCTCTCCATATGGAGACGGCAGGTTTTTGTGTTTATTGGAAATATGCAGTCATCCTCTCCAGGAGCCCACGGCATGACCCTGCCAGAGCTTAAGCTTCATCTCCATCCCAGCCCAATTCTCACAGAACCCAAGCACAGTGCAGCGTTGGGGTGAAGAGTGGAAACCTGGCTCTGCTAATAATGACCAGAGAGAGCGTGGGAGCAAATTGTTCTTCATTTGCTTCGGTGCCGTACGGTAGTGAGGCAGATGCTTATGTGCTTTATGGCTGAGATTTAGGGCTGGTGGTTTTCCGGACCTAGATTAACCCTGTTCCTGCACAGAAAAGGCATTTTCAATGGGGATTATCATAAACTGGGTCCAGGATACCAGCCCATACAGTACATTTATTCAAATGCTGTACTGCTTTACCACAGTGGGGCCTATTCTCAGCATGGAGCTCCCAACTCCTGCCCATGTGGCCCGTTTGTATAACTCCTACCCTAAACATTTTTGCTCTGTGGATGTATTGGCATCCATTTAACGCTATAGCTAGGCAGTCCTGTCATTTCCTGTTTAGAGAGAGATGAGGAAAGTTTCCCTAACTGTGGCTGGGGAGCCCATGGTGGCTTCAGCTATGCTATGCTTTACCCCCATGCTGGTCATAATAACATATTCCTGTGGGTGACAGGGCAGAGGCGGGAGCCGGGAGGACCACACACCTCCACGTATAGAGGGTCTGACTCTGGAGGGCAGACTGAGCTGTACCAACTACTACCGACCCGACCAGCTGGAGCCTCCAACAAAAGCAAACAAGGCTGTAAAATGCAGAGTGGGGGTGCTCACCTTGGAAAGGAACCCCTCTGGTGTAAGGAAACATAGCCTGCACATGGGGGGTGGTTTGAGCACCCCCACAAGAAGATGGACTGTGTTTCTCCACGGATGACCACTGTGTGTAAACTACCCAGGGAGGGTATAAAGGTCAGGGCTCGGTGCGTATACGTCAATGACCTACTATTACCAAGCCTCTTTCTTTGTATTTGTGCATGATTGTTTGCTTGTATGCAAGCAAGCACAGCTATTCTGAGATTGTGTCCATGTTTTTTGTGCATGTAAGGGATTTTACAATTAATCCACAGGGCACACGCTGTTTTAATCAATGTTTCCACCTCATTTCAATGAAATTAGGTTGAGCCAATTTGGAATAGACAAATTGACATCTGACACCAATGGGAACATGTTTTATTTGTTTATATCCTTTGTAATTTCTTGATATTTATATTTATTCCAAAAGCTTTTGCCTTCACAGCTGCCATCAAACAGAACCCATCTCACTATCTGAGAGGATTGTACCATAGTTACAAGCAGAGTTCCCTGTGGATTTACCGTCAGCACATTTCACCACGCCAGCAGCAGGATATAGGCATCTGTAATCTGTGCACCAGCAGGATGGCCATCTCACCTACCCAACCTGCACCTCTCACAGGACAACAACAAGGATTCCTCCAGCTCCTCTCACCCATCCATGAGGCTTTTCTGAGCCAACAGTTAAATTACCTCAATAAAACGTATTTATGCATTGATGTATTTTCCGTCCTCCTTCAATAAATGCTGTATTTCAGATCTTTTAATGAGAGGAACTCGGTTAGTGTCATTTCTACAGACTTGGTTCAGAGCATTGCCTTTCTGGATCAAAAACTGTGGATGCGTTTATTCACATATTTGCACATTTTGAGACAATAGCAGCAATCACTCCCACCAGCCCAGAATAATGAGATCTAATGCTGTGCAACAACCCCAGCATCCTCTATCTTTTATAATGTAGGAGTGCATATTTGAATAATGACTGTTTAGTGTTGATGTTGGTGGGTGCTTATGCTGAGCATCTGGGTTAGGAGGACTGAGTCCCTGCCACAAGAATCCACAATAAATTCCAGCCATGTTGTGATGCCCTTCATCCGTCCAAGATCACTTGGCTCACCCACAATCTCCTGCCTTCCACTCTGACATCCTTTAGGCGACTCTGTGTCTTGGAAGTGAGTGGAGCCACAGGGAATAGCGAGAAACAACAGGACTGTTTCAAAAGCCTTGTGAATATTTTGCACAACTGAATTCTCGTTTACCACATAGAGCATGTTTCTTTATAAGGATTACCCCAGAGACAACTTAAGTTAAAGAGTTGGGTTCCCACATACTGCATACCAAGCAAGGCCCCCCTAAAGAGTGACTGTCTACATGCCAAAGAAAAGCCAACTCTGAACTGTCTGTGTTTTCATGTTTTATCCAATGACATAAATAAACCACAATTAAGTTAAATGCCTGGAGAGACAGTCACAGCTGCACAGCTATCATTGTGGTGAAGCCGACTGTCATAATTAGAGGCGCTTGGTTATAATCGTCTCTTCATTGTTGAAGAGAGTTTATTTATTTGTAACCATTATCATTTGTGTCATGTTATCATTTTTCTTGGAGGCCTGAAGTTGAAATAGTTTTACACTAAATTGTCTAGGGATTTGGGTTCTGGCATCATTCTTCACTTCATGTCGTTATTACTTCACAAAAAATGCTGTGCAAGGCAGATACTGTACTGCAGTTGGAACTGTGTTATTTTCGTGGGACAACATATTTATGCAACTTCTTGTTGATGATGATTTTACAATTTGAAGGAAACCACTATATGTACAGCATGGCCATGCTCCCATGACAGTTTAAAGTGTTGATAAGACTTGTCTGAAACCAGTATGTCGATATACTTATTTGGGCTGGACATCAGCAAACAACACTATCGACGTGGGACGGTTATTTGTGTGTACTGTAGTCATGTCCATTGTCTGCTTCCCACATGTTTCTCCTCTGGCCGTGTGAATGTTTCCCACAAGTTGCTGGAAAATTCCTGTCACTATGTCAACACGGCGAGGTCCTTGTTCAGTTGCTCTACAATTCTTACATGACAGTTGCCTATCAGAACGAGCAGCACATCTCAGACACACGTGTATTTAGAATAGTGTATTTTGGCACATGTTGCTGTGCTGTTCGTGTTTCTATCTTCGCCTGAGCTCCCCTGTTTACCGCAGGAGATCTGGGAAATCTCCAGCTCCAATTCCATTTGAGACCCATCACTTGTCAAAGAGTTGTAATAATGTCACAATATCGAGGAAAGCCGAGGATTAAATGTATTCTGTTTCACACAGCCCATTACTTTAAGAGTAATGTACACTGAGTATACAAATAATAAGAACACCTGCTCTTTCCATGACCAGGTGGATTCAGGTGAAAGCTATGATCCCTTATTGATGTCACTTGTTAAATCCACTTCCATCCGTGTAGATGAAGGTGAGGAGAAGGATGTTTAAGCCTTGAGACAATTGAGACATGGATTGTGTGTGTGTGTCATTCAGAGGGTGACAAAAGATTGAAGTGCCTTTGAACAGAGTATGGTAGTAGGTGCCAGGCGCACCAATTTGTGCCAAGAACTGCAACGCTTCTGTGGTTTTCATGCTCAACAGTTTCCCGTGTGTATCAAGAATGGTCTACCACCCAAAGGACATCCAGCCAAATTGACACAACTGTGGAGTCAACATGAGCCAGCATCCCTGTGGAACGCTTTTGTCACCTTGTAGAGTCCATGCCCCGACGAATTGAGGCTGTTCTGAGGGCAAAAGAGAGAAGGTGTTCCTAATTTTTGGGATACTCTGTGTATGTATGTACTCTCTCTGTGTGTGTGTGTGTGTGTGTGTGTGTGTGTGTGTGTGTGTGTGTGTGTGTGTGTGTGTGTGTGTGTGTGTGTGTGTGTGTGTGTGTGTGTGTGTGTGTGTGTGTGCGTGTGTGCGTGCGTGTGTGTGTATGTATGTATGTATGTATAAAATAACGCATCCTAGATCTGAATGAATGAAATATTCTTATTAAATACTTTTTTCTTTACATAGTTGAATGTGCTGACAACAAAATCACACAAAACTGTCAATGGAAATCAAATTTATCAACCCATGGAGGTCTGGATTTGGAGTCACACTCAAAATTAAAGTGGAAAACCACACTACAGGCTGATCCAACTTTGATGTAATGTCCTTAAAACAAGTCAAAATGAGGCTCAGTAGTGTGTGTGGCCTCCACGTGCCTGTATGACCTCCCTACAATGCCTGGGCATGCTCCTGATGAGGTGGCGGATGGTCTCCTGAGGGATCTCCTCCCAGACCTGGACTAAAGCATCCGCGAACTCCTGGACAGTCTGTGGTGCAACGTGGCATTGGTGGATGGAGCGAGACATGATGTCCCAGATGTGCTCAATTGGATTCAGGTCTGGGGAACGAGCGGGCCAGTCCATAGCATCAATGCCTTCCTCTTGCAGGAACTGCTGACACACTCCAGCCACATGAGGTCTAGCATTGTCTTGCATTAGGAGGAACCCAGGGCCAACCGCACCAGCATGTGGTCTCACAAGGGGTCCGAGGATCTCATCTCGGTACCTAATGGCAGTCAGGCTACCTCTGGCGAGCACATGGAGGGCTGTGCGGCCCCCCAAAGAAATGCCACCCCACACCATGACTGACCCACCGCCAAACCGGTCATGCTGGAGGATGTTGCAGGCAGCAGAACGTTCTCCAAGGCGTCTCCAGACTCTGTCACATGTGCTCAGTGTGAACCTACTTTGATCTGTGAAGAGCACAGGGCACCAGTGGCGAATTTGCCAATCTTGGTGTTCTCTGGCAAATGCCAAACGTCCTGCACGGTGTTGGGCTGTAAGCACAACTCCCACCTGTGGACGTCGGGCCCTCATACCACCCTCATGGAGTCTGTTTCTGACCGTTTGAGCAGACACATGCACATTTGTGGCCTGCTGGAGGTCATTTTGCAGGGCTCTGGCAGTGCTCCTCCTGCTCCTCCTTGCACAAAGGCGGAGGTAGCGGTCCTGCTGCTGGGTTGTTGCCCTCCTACGGCCTCCTCCACGTCTCCTGATGTACTGGCCTGTCTCCTGGTAGCGCCTCCATGCTCTGGACACTACGCTGACAGACACAGCAAACCTTCTTGCCACAGCTCGCATTGATGTGCCATCCTGGATGAGCTGCACTACCTGAGCCACTTGTGTGGGTTGTAGACTCTGTCTCATGCTACCACTAGAGTGAAAGCACCGCCAGCATTGAAAAGTGACCAAAACATCAGCCAGGAAGCATAGGAACTGAGAAGTGGTCTGTGGTCACCACCTGCAGAACCACTCCTTTATTGGGGGTGTCTTGCTAATTGCCTATAATTTCCACCTGTTGTCTATTCCATTTGCACAACAGAATGTGACATTTATTATCAATCAGTGTTGCTTCCTAAGTGGACAGTTTGATTTCACAGAAGTGTGATTGACTTGGAGTTACATTGTGTTGTTTAAGTATTCACTTTATTTTTTTGAGCAGTGTATATTTACAGTGCCTTCGGAAAGTATTCACAGCTCTTAACTTTTTCCACATTTTTGCCTACATACAATACGCCATAAAGTCAAAGTGAAATTTGTTTTATTATTATTATTATTAGGAGGGTGTTCCTAATGTTTGGTATACTCAGGGAAGGAAGTGCATGCAGGGAAATCGGCCTCCACTGGAGTACATATAAACATCCGTGTGAAGTTGTTTTGAGACCTTTGTTTTGCAGTCATGCCGTCTCTCAAGTTTTGCAACAACTTTATAGTGGAATCTTGAGTGCTCAGTCATTCCTCGCTTTGTCTCTCCTGATTGTCTGGCTCGTATGAGCTTTGGGTGTATTCACAATGTTCAACCTTTACAATAATAATAATAACATGACGTTACCACCACCCATAATAGTACAGAGAAACACACAGCTGTCTTAACAGATCCTGACCCCCTTCCCCGCGCTGCTGTGGCTCCATCTGGGTGGCGTTAGCCCGCCTTGCCAGTCATGGCCCTCCCCTCCCCATGGGCTCCAAACAGGCAACCACAGATGATGAACTCAGCAGAAAACGCCTGGGAGGAGGGGGGAGAGGCCCAGACCCCGAAGCTCTATCCAACACTTCCATTCTTCCTAAATTGCTGTGAGGAGGAGGCCTCTTGGATTAGTGTTCCCACAGTTGTAGTGTGTACAGTAGTGAAAATCTACCAGCCCAATGTCTAGGATCAGGAACGGCACAAACACAAGCAGATATTAACAAATTACTAATTGCTATCTAGCATCAGATAACCACTGCCTGTGGTGGTGGTGGTATGTTCATCCAATTGACTTATTCTTGTTACGTAACCTACAGGTTTTTTTTTACGTATGTAATTGCTAACTTGCCATATTGAATCAAGGTGCCACTGCTTCACTGTAAAGCAGGGACTCATTTCTAAAGTCTAGCTGGACTTTGTAAGGTCTGCATGCTGGAGAGACATTGTTATTCTTAAGAAAAGGAAATGAAGAAGCAATTTACAGCACTCCTCCCATGAACTCTGGATGGTTTTTGTGGATTCAGGACCATTTTAAGAGCAGGGGGAAAATGTGAATCATTCTTTGTTTAACTTCAACTGTCCTCACATGATACTTGATTGATATTGTTTCACAATATACAACATGTTTAGACTGGAATGCATAGTATGGTTGCATGTCTCCCTCTCCATTGCCCACCCTTCTATTGTGAAATTATCAGTGGAATATGATTTTGTTTGATGGTGGGATTTATGTCTTTGACCTGGCTCAGGGTGTACATACCTTTCAGAAATAATTCTCTGGTTGCATCGTCCACAATCCAGACCGTGAGAATATGAATAATCAAATCAGTGGAAAACAGTAGGGAATGCATGCCTCTCCTGACAGGAGTGGAGTAATAGGATTGAGGTATGCAAAAAATGTCTGACTTTTAGTCCGCTAAATCCGTATCAAGTAAACCAACAGCATCTACCTATTAACATCTAACAAAAAAGCTCAATTTTGAGAAGGTTCTTATTTGAGGCGCACTATATTTTTGTGGTTTTATTGTATCTCAACTTTTGTAAGACTTGACAGTAACTAACTTGGAGCGTCTTTTAGTGAAAACACTTGGCAAGTTCTCAATACAGGAATAAACAATTCTTTAATTTATCATTTATAATGGTATTTAATAACTGGGAATAACAAATTATCATGACTTTTGATGCATATGTTTCTACATTTGTTATTGAAAGGAAGGGCACTTGGAAACCATAACGTTTAAGAAGGGGTCCAAAGTCAATGTTTTGTAGCTGAACTGTGGAGTATGGTCAGCAATATGACCTGACCAAAGAAAGACCCTTCCAAGATGTCTCCCAGAGTGTAGAGCAGATGTAAGCCATCTGGGTCCAAACCTGAGCGGAAAATTAGAGACCACTTTTGGACAACCTGTTTAGACGAAAACATGTCACTGCAAAATTACAATGAAAATAGGTTCATTCACTACGAGATTGAGCTATTTGGTCAAATTGAATGTTAGAGTTTCTTGTTGAGGATAAGTGGGTGCCCTTGTTCACAGATCATAACAACGTAAACAAAATATATCGGCTTTCAGAGCATGAAATTACAGGACGATTTTCCTGCAGCTTGGTAAAATAAGAAAAGTCATTCCAAATGAAATCAAATATTTATTTTACAGTGTCATTGATCTCAAGTACCCAATTACATAGTGATTAATAATGTTTGACACATTGTTTATTAGACTTAATTAAAATAAGCATTGAAACACTATGCAAATCCCTAGTGCCAAATTGGAATATTGAAGCAATGTCCCAAAAATACAACAAGGAAAAACAAAGAAGTCAGCGTATGTATAGCACTGCCAAAGACTGGAAATGGTTCATTCTTATGTGCTCTGACCATCTTGTTATTTCAATCTGTAATAAAATATATAAATGGAGAACTAAATGAAAGTATTATCTATTTGTTTGTTTTCATGACAGAGAGAACAATATAGGTCTCTAATGATTAAAACCATATGTTTGGAGAGATAGATAATACTTTCATTTAGTTCTCCATTTATATATTTTATTACAGATTGAAATAATAAGACGGTCAGAGCACATAAGAATGAACCATTTCCAGTCTTTGGCAGTGCTATACATACGCTGACTTCTTTGTTTTTCCTTGTTGTATTTTTGGGACGTTGCTTCAATATTCCAATTTGGCACTAGGGATTTTGCATAGAGTGATGCAATGCTTATTTCTCTCCAAAAATATGGTTTTAATCATTAGAGACCTATATTGTTCTCTCTGTCATGAAACGCAAACAAATAGATAATATTTTAATTTAGTTCTCCATTTATATATTTCATTACAGATTGAAATAACAAGACGGTTTATGTCTAAATAACAAGACCGTCAGAGCACATTTGGAACCTCTGAGGACATTCTGCGGCCGTAGCTTTTCCTACAGCTTTAAGAAATAGCATTGGATACTGTAATGATGGTCGACCCTTGTGAAATGCTCAAGTTCAGAATGGTCACAGTCCTCTACATGTGTGGTTTCAGTCAGCTAAAGGGGTCATAAAATTTAAGCTTAGCTGGAGTGTAAATGTCACTCAAAGAGGGTAGGTCTCTGAGTACACAAGGTGAAATATCCTGCCACACGAGATGAAATGTCCTACTCTGAAATACCATTGGACTGAAGGGACCTTTGACCCACAGAGCTAGAAGAGGAGGTAGAAGAACCAATAGGATTGTGCTATGTTCTTAATACTTCCAGTGAGAACATCTAAACCATGTATTATAGACTACAATAGTAGTCCCATTGCTCTTACAAAGAATCACCAGCATACAGTAGAATGATGCCGTTCTCAATCTCTGTCATGTCTTATGTACAGACTTTCTAAAAGGGTTGACTCGACCACTGTTTGATCAGCTTTAATAACGCAGGTCTCAGAACAGTCTATTTAAACAGCTGCACCTGTAATGGGTTCCGTTGATGATGTCAGATTCCAGGTAAGGTAGTGTCTCCTGATGTTTCTGTCACCTCCCTCAATGGCCAGACTGGATATGACATTATGGTAGGGATCAATCCCTGGAGTCTCTATGACAAAAGACTTGTGAAAACAATCAACGTACGTATCTCACTACTCATAATAGCAGCAGGTGGGAATGTGTGATGTAAGAGAGAAGAAGTGAGGTGGATCCAAGTATCTGACACACATTGTGTTGACATAGTGAAATATACCATGCCTGATCCTTGATCAATTCAAAGGTTATTCTGTGAGACATATCAGTCAACATTGATATAATCTGATGTGTTTTTGTGTCCAAAACAGACATTTGTCTTCTGTCAGACTGTGTGAATGAAAGTTATTATTGGTAGAAGGCACATTTCAGATAGACAATAACCCATTGTCAAATATTTAATGGTCACGTTATTGCAAGCTTGTGAAGTTGCCATTGTGACTTGGATTGGCAAGAGTGACTGCAGGTGTCGCTTCCCCTATTTCAGCCTGCTCTCTGGTAAACAGTGATCCATTGGGGTGTGTTAAAGGAGAAAATAATTAGCATGTCACTTTTGGCAGTCTTTAAATCCACTTCTCAGGTAGTCAAGTACCATGTCATGCGTCCCCTGTTGCAACCGGGTTGTCAATGGCATTTGGAAAACTTAAATAGGAGGAAAGAACTTTTACCTTTGCAGAGACAGCTGCTTTACTATGCACAGGAGTGAGAAAATACATGTGTGAAATGTATTCCACCTGGAGAGAAAAAACTTGGCTCTGCTTCCTGACTGAACATCTGGTGCAGTTTATTCTGGCAAGCATTGTGTTTTTCACCAGAGCAAAAGCACAACGCCCTCTTACTTTTCAGTTTTTGTGTTTGAACTGAGAATTAGAAAGAAGTAATTTCTTTTCATTCAACAGCAATAATCTTTATTAAAGAAATTGGAGAACTTGAACGCCCAGTGCAGTCACAAATGAGATTTTCCTGTGTTTTATAAACACTATATATACAAAAGTATGTGGACACCCCTTCAAATGAGTGGATTTGGCTATTTTGGCCACACCCCTTGCTGACAGGTGTATAAAATTGAGGACACAGCCATGCAATCTCCATAGACAAACATGGGCAATAACTGTTAGTCCGGAGCTTCATGAAATAGGTTTCCATGGCCGAGCAGCCGCACACAAGCCGAAGGTCACCATGTGCAATGCCAAGCATCGGCTGGAGTGGTGTAAAGCTCGCCGCCATAGGACTCTGGAGCAGTGGAAACGCTTTCTCTGGAGTGATGAATCACACTTCACTATCTGGCAGTCCAACGTACGAATCTGGGTTTGGCAGATGCCAGGAGAACGCTACCATCCCCAATGCATAGTGTCCGTTCACAAAAAGAGGTCCATACAGAAATGGTTTGTCAAGATCGGTGTGGAAGAACTTGACTGGCCTGCACAGAGCCCTGACCTCATCCCCATCGAACACCTTTGGGATGAGTTGGAACGCAGACTGCGAGCCAGGCCTAGTCGCCCAACATCAGTGCTTGACCTCACTAATGGTATTGTGGCTGAATGGAAGCAAGTGCCCGCAGCAATGTTCCAACATCTAGTGGAAAGCCTTCCCTGAAGAGTGTAGGCTGTTATAGCAGCAAATTGAGGACTTACTCCATATTAATGCCCTTGATTTTGGAATGAGATGTTTGACAAGCAGGTGTCCACATACTTTTGGTCATGTAGTGTTTATTTCCACGCTGAGGTTGGAATAATACTGTGAAATTGTGAAAATTATTATATTGCCATTTGAGTGTAATGGCTGTTTGAAAAGACTGCCTGTAATTTCAGTGGGATGGAGTTTTGGCCTGACTGGTGACATCACGCTGAAGTAGTTAATGGGCCAATAATAAAGATAGTTCCAAACCTGACTGCTAATAACAGATAGTTTTCAGTTTTCCTCTCCCTACTCAGACTACACACAGACAGTCCTAGCTAAATTCTTGCTTGATAAATTGCTCATTTCTTAGAAGCTATTTTTGTTTCTTTTTACCATTTTAATTTAAAACAATCTCAGTCAGGTACTAAATTGTTACTCAGAAATGATTTGATATTGAGATAAAAACGGCTGCATTGGACCTTTAATAGAAATGGATTATCCTGTGTACCCCCGTCATGGCAATATTTTCCTCTTTCTCTCACCCCCCATGTATTGTAGGGCCCACACAGTGTAAGAAGGGACTCTGATATGCTGTAAAATATTGCATGAGAAATGGTCACCATATGTCTCCTTGTGAGAAATGGTCACCATATCTGTCTCCTTGTGAGAAATGGTCACCATATCTGTCTCCTTGTGAGAAATGGTCACCATATCTGTCTCCTTGTGAGAAATGGTCACCATATCTGTCTCCTTGTGAGAAAAGGTCACCATATCTGTCTCCTTGTGAGAAATGGTCACCATATCTGTCTCCTTGTGAGAAATGGTCACCATATGAAATGGTCACCATATCTGTCTCCTTGTGAGAAATGGTCACCATATCTGTCTCCCTGTGAGAAATGGTCACCATATCTGTCTCCTTGTGAGAAAAGGTCACCATATCTGTCTCCTTGTGAGAAATGGTCACCATATCTGTCTCCTTGTGAGAAATGGTCACCATATCTGTCTCCTTGTGAGAAAAGGTCACCTTATCTGTCTCCTTGTGTTACATGCAGCTGTTATTCCAGACTGACGATAAGATAGTGTTTTTCAGAAAAGACAGAAATCTTATAAAGCCATCTATTGACACTTGGCAACTGATAGTGTAATGTGCATTTTCACAACCAAAAACATCCTAGCAGCACAATAGTATACCATGTCAGCCTAAAGCTAGCTAGTAGGCAATGGCATGATGATGATATTCCAATATGGCTGTCTTAAAATCCAGGACTTTTACTCTTGTCAACAATCACCAGGCAGCTGACAGCTCAGACCAACACTTGACTGTATGTCACAGGAGCTCCACGCTCATACCTACAGACGTACACATTATGTCACTTTCCATCGCTCGTACTAGTCCTTCTCACTGACTTTTACTTTTACCTCCATGTGAAGTTACTGTTTTTCATGGCTGGTAATTGTATCCATGGAGCGTTATGTGTCTGTCTGTCAGGGGTTGGAGGGGCGGTCCAGTCCAGTTGTCAGCCAAGCCAGGCCAGCAGCGTGACATGGTGTGGTGGTGGTGGCATGGGCCTGCTGTAAGCTGCTGTAAGCTAAAGGCCTGTCTGCCAGCTGTAGACACCCAGACAGAGGGCCTTTTTTCCACCACGCAGTCAGCAGACACCAAGGGTAAAGGACAGCCATTAGCTCATAAAGAGGCCAAACAATCCCCAGGTCTGTTTTCCCAGTGAGCAGCGGCCACATAACGAGACCAAGGCAACCAAAAACAAGTTTCACTCATAGTCGTTACTCATTAGTGAATGCAGTCTTGCAGTTTGGTGAAAAATAATGCAATAGATTATGGTAATTGAGGTGGCTCGTGGAAATAAGTGTAGGATCTCTTTAATGAGATGACGGATCACATTTTTCATAATTTGAGTCTGAGGGTTTAGAGTTATGCACATTCAATGGGGCCAAATATCAGTTATTGTTCAACTCTTTCAGTACAAGGGAAACTGAAACCAGTGAAATGGTGCTCAAATGACATGTTGACCCCTGGCAAATAATCTGCCCTCATATATTTTGGGCTATTCATGGAAAGTGTATTGGTGAAGAACGGAGTGTATCTGGGGGTTCAGTTGTATAGACGTGTCTTAGATGCTACAGATGGGCCTGTGAAATGAGTGTGTCAGCAACAGACAGCAACCCAATTTGTAAGTCGCTCTGGATAAGAGCGTCTGCTAAATGACTTAAATGTAAATGTAAACTGTGACCCCAACAATACGCCTGGCGCCAATACAATAAGTATTATATGGAGCAATTATTCTCTGCAGACCTCATAGTTTACCGTGCTTCGCATTAAAATGTTGTTATACAGTTGAAGTCGGACGTTTATATACACTTAGGTTGGAGTCATTAAAACTCGTTTTTCAACCACTCCACAAATGTCTTGTTAACAAACTATAGTTTTGGCATGTCGGTTAGGACATCTACTTTGTGCATGACACAAGTCATTTTTCCAACAATTGTTTACAGACAGATTAATTTCACTGTATCACAATTCCAGTGGGTCAGAAGTTTACATACACTAAGTTGACTGTGCCTTTAAACAGCTTGGAAAATTCCAGAAAATGATGTCATGGCTTTAGAAGCTTCTGATAGGTTAATTCACACCATTTGAGTCAATTGGAGGTGTACCTGTGGATATATTTCAAGGCCTACAGTGAGGGAAAAAAGTATTTGATCCCCTGCTGATTTTGTACGTTTGCCCACTGTCAAAGAAATGATCAATCTATAATTTTAATGGTAGGTTTATTTGAACAGTGAGAGACAGAATAACAACAACAAAAATCCAGAAAATGTAAAAAATTTGATACATTTATTTGCATTTTAATGACGGAAATAAGTATATGACCCCTCTGCAATACATGACTTAGTACTTGTTGGCAAAACCCTTGTTGACAATCCCAGAGGTCAGACGTTTCTTGTAGTTGGCCACCAGGTTTGCACACATCTCAGGAGGGATTTTGTCCCACACCTCTTTGCAGATCATCTCCAAGTCATTAAGGTTTCGAGGCTGACGTTTCGCAACTGGAACCTTCCGCTCCCTCCACAGATTTTCTATGGGATTAAGGTCTGGAGACTGGCTAGGCCACTCCAGGACCTTAATGTTCTTCTTCTTGAGCCACTCCTTTGTTGCCTTGGCCATGTGTTTTGGGTCATTGTCATGCTGGAATACCCATCCACGACCCATTTTCAATGCCCTGGCTGAGGGAAGGAGGTTCTCACCCAAGATTTGACGGTACATGGCCCCGTCCCAACCGTGAAGTACAGGGGTGGCAGCATCATGTTGTGGGGGTGCTTTGCTGCAGGAGGGACTGGTTCACTTGACAGAATAGATGGCATCATGAGGGAGGGAAATTATGGGGATATATTGAAGCAACATCTCAAGACATCAGTTAATAAAGCTTGGTCGCAAATGGGTCTTTTCAAATGGACAATGACCCCAAGCAGACTTCCAAAGTTGTGGCAAAATGGCTTAAGGACAACAAAGTCAAGGTATTGGAGATGCCATCACAAAGCCCTGACCTCAATCCAATAGAAATGCATGGGCAGAACTGAAAAAGCATGTGCGAGCAAGAAGGCCTACAAACCTGACTCAGTTACACCAGCTCTGTCAGGAGGAATGGGCCAAAATTCACCCAACTTATTGTGGGAATCTTGTTTTGAAGGCTAGCCGAAGCGTTTGACCCAAGTTAAACAATTTAAAGGCAATACTACCAAATACTAATTGAGTGTATGTAAACTTCTGACCCACTGGGAATGTTATGAAAGAAATGAAAGCTGAAATAAATCATTATCTCTACTATTATTTTGACATTTCACATTCTTAAAATAAAGTGGTGATTGTAACTGATCTAAGAGGGAATTTTTACTAGGATTAAATGTCAGGAATTGTAAGTTTAAATGTATTTGGCTAAGGTGTATGTAAACTTCCGACTTCAACTATGTCATTGGAGTGTACACTGAAAGTAACAATATAATTAAAACGTGTCATTAAACGTTCCAGTGTATGTTTGCTTTAATGTGCTTTATTTACGGTAGCGGTTAGTTATTGCAGCACTCACAATTGTTTTTGTCAAACTGCAATGATAAGATCCATGACCAGTTGAGGAGGGCACAAACATGGTAATCAGAGACAGCATCTGTGTGACTGAGCATAATGCTGGCTCCACATTGACTGTCGATAAAACTGTTTCTGCCCAAATATGCCATTTTTAAAGACGCATCAAGCCAAAATCTTTCCCTACACACTGTGACTGTGAGTGATTTATGGTTGTACATGTGGTAATGGTTTTGAAAAGCTGCTGGAGGTCATATATCTTGTGGCAGCTTGCACACCACATGTGCCAGTGACATGTGAAAGAGAAGCCATTTTAACACAGTGTCTTTTACACAGCCAGCCATTGAAATCAGACACACCTTCTCAAATTTAAACGCTGCAGTCTTTTCATATTGTCTTCAGGTTTTAAAGCTTTTTCATTTTACAATCTGTGAAAAGCTAAAGTGGTGGAATCCCTCTACACATTGCAAATCTGTATAACCACAAAAATATGGGATTTGGGTGGATTTTAGGCAACGTTTTTGTTAAAGTTCACGTCCCTTAGATCTCACGAGACCTTGCATGTTTCAGAGAAGACAGACTGGCAGTGGGGGAATTAGAAAACTCCTCAAGTAAAAGAGAAGGTCACCTAGCAAAACACTACTTGAGTAAAAGTGTAAAAGTATCTGGTTTTAAATGTACTTAAGTACAGTGGTGGAAAAAGTACTCAATACTTAATATTAAAGGGAAAATCCACTCAAAAACACATTTTGTATTTTTTTCATTAGTCCATTGTTGATACAAGGCCAAAATGTGTTGCATGTCAACAAACTGCTGACATACAAAGCGTGTTGGGACTGTATCAACAGGGGACTAATGAAAACATATACCAAAATATTTTTCCTTTATGCAAACCAGACAGCACAATTTTCTTTATGTTTCTTTATGGACAGACAGGGGCACACTCCAACACTCAGACTTGATTTACAAACACATTATTTGTATTTAGTGAGTCTGCCAGACCAGAGGCAGTAGGGATAACAACATGTTATAACAACATGTTATATTGATTGATAGGTGCGTGAATTGGACCATATTGCTGTCCTGCCTGAGCATATTTGAAATGTAACTAGTACTTTTGGGTGTCAGGGAAAATGTATGGAGTAAAAAGAACATATTTTCTTTAGGAATGTAGTGGAGTTAAAGTAAAAGTAATCAAAAATATAAATAATGAAGTACAGATACCCCCCAAAAACTACTTAAGTAGTACTTTAAAGATTATTTTTTTTACTTAAGTACTTTCCACCGATGGAGACTACATGTTACCAGCACGTCATTTGAAGCCATAATATCCACAGCTAATATTCTGTGCGGAATATAGGCCAAACATCTTGGACTGACTAGAACCCTTATTGACTCTCCTGGCAGCTACATCAGAGCCTTCTACCACACATAGATTGATAGTTCAAAATAGGTTTACATGAACCTTTTAAAGTTCAAATATGTTGAAGAATAGCAGAACCTTGTGAGTGCATGATGTCAATACACTTTGGTGAAGTAGAACGGTAGCATTTATTCAACATCTATAAGAATGACACAAGTATACAAAAATAGCGTCTCTTATCATTTGAACTTTTTTAATGTTTTGTATTTGCTATCAAAATACACAGATCATCACACAGCTCTGATTATGTGCGGAGATGAATATGAATGGAAACACAACAAAAATGATGTATATTACCTACACTAGAAAATCTGAAAACACTTCATTGTAACACGGCAAATTGTTGGCATAAAACCAAAAATACATCTTGTAAAAATATCTATATTTCAAAACCGTACCCTTTAAGTCATTTAGGAAATGTTCAATTACTGACTAACATACAATACATCCATAATTGTGTACCCAGGCAGACACCTTTGGTTCTTCAGCAATTTCATTCATCCCTTACCATTACACTCTATGACCTGTTGAATCATCTCAACTTCAGTCAGTGTTCAGAGAACCTGCTCCGAAACATCAAAGATACCAAAGCAAACACGTAACAAATGACTGTAGTTTCTACACTTTATAAAACCAAAAGTGCCATTGAATAGAATTTCACGTGTTAATGTTTCACAAATTAGTGTAAAAATCTATTGTTATTTAACTACCCTCATGAAAGTGCATGGCATTGTAAACCTAGACCTTTATGAAGCCCCCAGGGTAGTGCTGTGGTTCCTTCAAACATACATTCAGCTGTATATGATACTGACAACTTGCAATGCATCTTTTGAAACTCAAGTCTTTTTGTTATCTTGTTATCAATGTCTCCTTTATACCCCTTCATACCTGAACATGGGCTGTGTGTATAGGCTCAATGGTGTGTCCATTGAGTGTCCAAGGAAAATAATGGAGTAACATGAAGGGGAACGCTTGAGAGTGAACTCTTCCATGCTCCATTCATTCTATCCTCTTCAATCATCCTCCATCCATTTGCCAGGCTGCCAGTACTTCCCCACGTCCAATGGAGGCTCGTCCTGTCCTTGTTGTGATCAGACACCAGAGGCCCCTCAAGACACCGTGTCTGGGTAAGCAGGCAGATCTGGTTGGCCAGGAATTCCGGGAGGCCCGTGTGGACCAACAGGCCCGGGCTTTCCTCTTGGGCCAGGCAGCCCGTGGAGCCCTGGGAGCCCTGCTTGGCCCTGTATTCCCAGTGGCCCTTTGGGACCTGGTATTCCATCTTTACCAATAGTACCCATGTCTCCCTTCTCGCCTCTCTCGCCACGTGGACCTGGTTGACCCAGAGAACCCTTCACCGCTTTGACGCCCACTCCGCCTCTGGCCCCTGTTGGTCCTGGCTCCCCCTGAGCTCCTTTAGGCCCGAAAGGGCCCTTCTCTCCCAGAGGACCACGGTTCCCTGCTGGGCCCTTGTCTCCTTTGTTTCCTGTCAGGCCAACTGGACCTTTGCCTCCTCCTTCCCCTCTGTTCCCCTTTGGACCAGGTAGGCCCGGTGCGCCTGTAAAGAGAAGAGTAGTGTTAGTGAGCACAGGTGACAGAAGTTAGGATAGAGAATGCATACAAGAAAGATAACATCTGAAATGTACTTAGAATTTCCATAACCTATCTGCAATGCCATACAAATTTCAAACATATTGGAAAGATACAGTATCTTTGACAACCGAAAACCATGAAAGCAGGTCTCACATACAAAACATCAATAGATACAGTACATACTCAAGAGCCTTTCAGTTAAAGATGTTCTATACAATTCTGTCAACAAAATATAATCCCCTTCAAGGCTTAAAAATACTTCTTTAGACATGGATTGTGTGTGTGCCATTCAGATGGTAAATGGACAAGACAAAAAAATGTAAGTGCCTTTGAACGGGGTATGATAGTAGGTGCCAGGAGCACCGGTTTGTGTCAAGAACTGCAATGCTGCAGCTTTTTCACAGTAAACTGTCCACCACCCAAAGGACATCCAGCCAACTTGACACGACTGTGGGAAGCATTGGAGTCAACATGGGCCAGCATCTCTGTGGAACACTTTTGACATGTTTTAAATGAAGATCTTTTAACAAAAGTGCATTTGGCAATGACATCAAAAACATCTCGGCTGTACCTTTGAGAATGGTGAAGTTCTGGATGAGCTGGGTGTGGTGCGTGTCCACTAGCTTCATCTCCTCCATGACCATGGACAGGTTCCTGGCGTCCACATCTAGACGGACGCTCAGCAGCATGTACTGCTGCCTCAGGGTGACAGCCAGGTGCATCAGTAGCAGCACCGTGTTGTTCAGGTTCTGCAGGTCCTCCGTGTGGCTACCCATCCGCGTCTGGCATGACGTGCTCTCGATGTTGATGTACTTGTACATGCTCTGCACGTGGCTCACCGTGGCGTTGATGCTGGATGAGATGGTGTCGATCTCCATCTCGATGGAGTCCATGCGAGCATCCAGGGTGATGAACCTCTCGCCCGTCCGGTTCTGGTAGTACTTGGAGTGGTATTGGAGGTCGTGCATGTTCTCCTCATGCTCGTCCATGAAGGAGGTGACATTGTCCAGCTGCATCTGCAGGTTCATAACCTGCAGGGTGAGGTCGTGCACCATCTCCGAGCTCATGCTGATCCTCTGGTGCGTGGCCGAGATCCCACTCTGGATGCTCCTCACCGTCTGAGTGGTGGTGCTTGAGTTGGACTTCAGACCGCTCAATACCCGGCTGTAGTTCTGCCAGTCCACCGTCATCTTCTGCAGGACCAATGTCTCCTCATTGGTCTTCCTCTGCAGGGCGTCCATCCACAAGGAGTTGAGGGCCACCGTGGTATTGACCTGATTCATGGTGGCCTTGAGATCGTACTGATCCTGAGACAGAGTCTTCATGCTCTCGTCCGTCTCGGTGATGACCGCCTTCCAACCGTCCACCTGGTCTAAGTAACGCTCCAGGGACTGGTTGATGAGCCTGATGGACAGGGAGTAGTTCTGCATGTCTCGGGTCATCCTGCTTCTGGCTGCCTTCAGGGTCTGCTGGGTCTGGGAGGCCTGATCCAGGACCTGCTCCTGTCCCAGGATCATTTTCTGGAGATCCTCAAACTCCCTCTTCAGCCTACTGATCTCCTCGCTGAAGTGGGCCATGTCGAAGCAGTCAGAGCAGTTTCTGGTAGTGCTGAGATCTGGGTAAGAAGCGATAACAATGTTATGATGATCAGTTCATTGATAATTTAGCCAAGATCAGAGTTAGCTATGTGTCAATTCTAGTTGACTGAAGTACACGGAAGCTGCAGTGCTTCCATAAATGATGGGCCAATGGAGGCAGCTGTAGTAGGTCATTGTTGAAGTCATATCCTGAGCTCTGTCTCTTCAGGGAGTTGACACAGCACAGGAGGCAGGCCATTAAGCTTGAAGAGCAGATCCTTATTTGCTCAGACTTCATACTCAATCACCCATACAGTTACACTCAATGGGTGACATATTTTAAACAGAGACAACTCTTTTGGCAAAATACATATTTTGCAAATCTGCAGAAATGTCCAGTATGCTCTATTAGTCATTGTTTACTTCTTGACTTTTTTGTCAGCAGCCACATTGGGAGGTGCTGCTTGCACAGCACATGTTGTCACATGATTAATAACGCTCTCTCACCTTGTATACTTTCCTGGACCTTGGTAATCTTCTTATGATAAAAGGATTCCTCTTCTGATAAGTTGTCGACCTTCCTAAATACTGATAAGACAAAGATCGTTACGTAAATTAGACTTTCAGAATAATGAGAATGGAGGTTCCTATCTATGTAGGTATTGATACAGACTTAATACATGTGTTAAGACTAAGACCCAAATGAAGTTAGAGTGACAACACCACTCCATTGATAAAGAAGCTTGCCCCTGAAACATGCCAGCACTCAGCAATACACATCATTGAATGGAATTAAGATGCCGTCCTGAACCTTGTTTTACAATAACAACAACACAGTTTGTTTCCATTACAAAGTACAGCACAAATAATGGAAATGGTTTGTACAAGCAGGTTACTTCCCAGTCAACTATAATTCCCAGAAGAACAACAACCGTGCTTAAAGCACACTTTTAAGGACTCCTTGTTGCATATAATTTCCTAATCCTTGACTCTGGGGATTAATAACAGTTGTGTCATCGTCTGTTTTTTGCTCACAAGCGATTCCATATGTCCTCTACATACCACCTGTTATAGTGCATTAGGTCTCAGGGATGTTGATTTTACACAGCCTCTTACCAGTAATTGGCATTCTCCTGGTGTACTGGTGGACTTGAACTTCTTATTATAATCATGTCTGCTAGTTAGAGAGAGGTTGGTTAGGTTCTACTGTGAGTTTTTTGTTGTTATATAACACAAATTCTTGGGGACTCTGAACAATGCAAAACAGATGTGCTGCACGATAAGGACATTTCTACATTTATAGGTCCATGTTTTTGTTCTCGCTCAATGTTTGGGGAGTTTTAACCAAACACAATTTTGGACATTTCACAATTAAAGTTTACAGTGCTTTGTTCTTGTTTTGTTTTGCCTCAGTATTGCTGTGCTCTGAGTTGACATGAACTCAAGCAGACCCTGCTCCAGCCAATAAAATACGGTGCCACGGTGGTGTTGGAATCCCAGCCCTCTGTATCGGTGCTCTTGGAATTACACAAGAGCCCTAAGGGAGCTCTGGGCTGCTGTGAAAAAGAGATGTAGCGTTTTGAATCTCAATAATAGTTTTGCCTAAATGCAAGTAACATCTGTAAGCACTTAAAACATTGTCAGACAGGTAAGAAATGGCAAATCAGATTGAAGTTGTATGTTCATTCGATCCTTGTTGGAAATTAAATGGCCCTTATATTTTAAAGAAAAAACCCTCAAGGCTTGAACCAAATCTCCCTCTCAGCTGTTAGTGTACAACATGGAGCACATTGTTAAGTCAAGCATGACTAAAGAGAACAGATTCTTATTGAGGAGGAATGCCGGATGATGTGGAGCTTGAAGTGATGCACACATAATACCTGCAGGAACTCCACGTCCCGGCCTTAAATGGCTAATTCAACAATCTGGATTTAATACAGCTTTCTTAGCTTAGTTATTATACTGAACAAAAATGTAAATACAACATATAAAGTGTTGGTCCCATGTTTCATGGGCTGAAATAAAAGATCCCCAAAATATGCACAGAAAGCTTATTTCTCTCAAATTTCGTGCAAGAATTTGTTTAAATCCCTGTTAGTGAGCATTTCTCCTTTGCCAAGATAATCCATCCTCCTGACATGTGTGGCATATCAAGAAGCTGATTAAACTGCATGATCATTACACAAGTGCACTTTGTGCTGGAGACAATAAAAGGCCACTCTAAAATGTTGTCACACAACACAATGCCACAGATGTCTCAAGTTTTGAGGCAGCGTGCAATTGGCCGGCTGACTGCAGGAATATCCACCAGAGCAGTGGCTGGAGAATTTAATGTTAATTTCTCTACCATAAGCCGCCTCCAATGTTGTTTTAGAGTATTTGGCATCACGTCCAACCGGCTTCACAACCGCAGACGACGTGTAACCATGCCAGCCCAGTACCTCCATATCCAGCTTCTTCACCTCCGGTATCGTCTATGACCAGCCACCCGGACAGCTGATGAAACTGTTGGTTTGCACAACCAAAGTATTTCTGCAGAAACGATCAGAAACCGTCTTAGGGAAGCTCATCTGCGTGCTCGTCATCCTCACTAGGGTCTTGACCTGACTGCAGTTTGGCATCATAACCGACTTCATTTGGCAAATGCTCACCTTCAATGGCACGCTGGAGAAGTGTGCCCTTCACGGATGAATTCCGGTTTCAACTGTACTGGTGGGTGAGTGGTTTGCTGATGCCAATGTTGTGAACAGAGTTCCCCATGGTGGCGGTGGGGTTATGGTATGGGCAGGCAGGCATAAGCTACAGATAACGAACACAATTTCATTTTATCGATGGCAATTTGAATGCACAGAGATACCGTAACGAGATCCTGAGGCTCATTGTCGGGCCATTCATCTGCCGCTATCACCTCATGTTTCAGCCCAATAATGCACGGCACCATGTCGCAAGGATCTTTACACAATTCCTGGAAGCTGAAAATGGCCCAGTTCTTCCATGGCCTGACATGTCACCCATTGAGCATGTTTGAGATACTCTGGATCGACAGTGTGTTCCAGTTCCCGCCAATAGTCAGCAACTTCACACAGCCATTGAAGAGGAGAGGGACAGCATTCCACAGGCCACAATCAACAGCCTGATCAACTCTATGCGAAGGTGATGTGTCGCGCTGCATGAGTCAAATGGTGACCAGATACTGACTGGTTTTCTGATCCACACCCCTATGTTTTTTTTAAGGTATCTGTGACCAACAGATGCATATCTGTATTCCCAGTCATATAAAATCCATAGATTAGGGCCTAATGCATTTATTTAAATTGATTGATTTCCTTATATGAATTCAGAAAAATCTTTGAAATTGTTGCATGTTGCATTTATATTTTTGTTTTTACTATTACGGACATATTATTCCAGGGATTAAAAACATGAATACACATTTTCCTGTATCCTAGTGGCCTTGCAATCATAATCCTTTAAAAAGCACAACGTGGAAAACAATAACTATTCACATTTGTACAATACAAGCTATTAACAGACTCATAAATGACCCTGGCATGGAGGATAACCAAGAGCATAACCACTGTACTGGAATGGTGGTGTAATATCATAGTTACTCACCTAGTGATGCCAGCACTGCCACTGCTATGATCAGGAAGACAAAGAAACCGTAGAGCACTTTGACGGCCAGCTGCAGAGAATATGTCTTCTGGCATTTCACACAGCCACCTCTGGTTCTTCCTGCAATCAGAAGCATGGGGCTCTAGTCTCTCTTACATAACATCAGCTGGTTAGAGGGCAGAGAGGAAGGGAAATACCTGTCTTAACCCTGACACTGTGTGGATTGTGCATGACTAATTACTGAACTAGCGTCTGGTTTTGGTCAGCCGAGCTGCTGAAGTTGTGTGGAGAAGGACTAAGGAGGGATATCTGAAACAGATGTACAATGCACGCATATAAACAAAGCAGTGATCACAAGTGTACTGTATGAAGACACACGCAGATCTTTACACAAACAAGGTACACACATAGCCCAATGTGCACACAATACGCCCTAGATGGATATTCTGCCGTTATTGTTCAAAGTGTTGCTGTTGTTAGGGGACTTTGTCGTAGACTTATGACTAACATCAAGACAATACTCAAAACCACTCCATAAAAAGAGAGTGCCATCTCGATTGCCCCAAATAAGTCTTGCTTGCCTAGCCACATAACAAGGCACATAAACAAAAATGCATAGCAATAAAATGTCTGTGTGTGGTAGAATTTGGGCCATGTTTCTCACCTCTAAAGGAAGGCATCTCTTCTTCCTCCCCAGTAAGATCATCCTCTGACAAGCAGAGAAGAAAAATGAGTCACTGTTATGGAAATGCCTGATACCATCACACACCTCAGCTCATGCCAGCATTCATTCACTTTTGACTTAAACACAGCTTCCTACTGGGCTCCTTAACCCTCTCCTTAATCCAACTACTTCCACCATACAGGCATGCAATAGTACAGTAGGCCTACTAGATTTTCCGAAGCCAGGATATCAACAAACAGATTTGTCACACCATTCTGGCCCAGGACTAGAGGATAGTTCAGGAGACTGACATGCATGTTTATCCTCACCTTTAAAGAGCTGGTTCTCGTATCCGGAATAGCTTTCTGGAAAACAGATGGAGAGACTTGAAATGCATGTTCACAGATTAAGGTTAATAGTCTATAACTTGAAGCTTTCTTGGGGGAACAACTCACACATTTTATTACAGTGCTCAAAAATGGCTAAATACGAGGCGAAATTGAATACGCCCCTGCAGCCACCTCTACCATCCAAGACACAAAACATTCAACTCGGGGCTCAATGTGAGCGTGAGATCATACTTGGCTGCCATCTTATAGAAACATAATTATGCGAATTGAAAAAGAGATTGTTTTCGTCAGGTAAGTATGTAGGAGCTGTCAGATAAAGGGCCCAATAGCAGCACAATATGATACACCAGATTAAAGGCTGATTGTGTGTGTTGCTAGCTGGGCTGGATGTAGTGGCGTCACCCATTTCCACTTCAATGTGGTAGAGGGGCCAGTGGGACACAGCAGACTGATGCCAAAGAGAAGCGTCAAGCCAAGACCCGAATTTGGATTTAATTTGTGTTTAAATGGCTTCTTGCTGGGCACAAATGAACTGGTAATGCTGACATAATAGAGCTATAACGTTACTGTATCTCATTTGCTGTACCACAGTGCATACCTGTAAACTGGACCTTCAATTGATTAATGATCATCTGAAGGATTACTGAGGTTTGTAGCCTAAAACTGCTCATACCATTAGAGTCCACAGCTCTCTTACTGAGGTACAAGAGCCCCAAAAGTAAAGAACATCACTCAGTTGAGTCTCTGTTCAGTGTTTTTCGTCACCGTCTTTTTCCCTTAATATTAAATTCAGCTGATGATGCTGTATTTTTCCAGCTCTGGAGATTTAATCTCTGCTGTGCTGTGCTGTGCTTTGCGTGCAGTGTGAGAGGAATGCAGTGAACTCTGAGGTGAGGGTGTTTATGTGTGCTGCCTGCTAGAGCAGCTGAAGTCAGGCCAGATGAAGAGGCTGAGTCTGAAATGCGGAGATGTGTGGACCAGTGAAAGAGAGCGAGAATGGGTCTGGAATGGGCCCAGCTGCCTGCTGCAGGCCTCAGACTTCACATTTCCCTGTCAGCCATACAGATGGCTCTAAGCTAAACCTGGGCCTCCACTGCTCTCCCGGCTCTGCCAACGGAGGAAAGGATTCGGCCGTCCTGCCCTCCCTGTCTAAAGCCCCGCATTACCGTCGTTGGAAAACATGACCCTCAAGTCAATCAGGAACTCTAGCTCTCCAACCTACACAGAGGAGAGCAGACCACTGCCTGCCTGCGAGGCCACGGAAGCACTTCACCAGCATAATCACCAGACGTGTTTTTAAGATAGAATCAGGCACGCAGTTGAGGGCACTATTGGTCAGTGGTCATTAGAATGGAAAGCGTTGAAAGTTATTTAAATGTGGTGGGTTTTACGTGTATGTAGAGCCAGCGTTCCATTGCAAATATAAGCACAGGTGCATTTGGAGGAAAAATCATCATGAATGGAGTGTCCTCTCCAAAAAATGTGTAATACAATAACATATATGCTGGGGGAGGGACATTTCTGAATAGTGTCTCCAGCAGGTATGTCCATCAGATCTTCTTACTAAGGTCGGTCATTCTTGCAATGCTAAGCTAAGAACCCAAATAGCCACGTTGAATGTGCATAAACATCAAGCTTACTCCACTGAAAATAGAATCATCCCTACCTATCATTAGTTTTTCAAAATAGATCATTTGGAATGTGTATTTGATTATATGTTCTCTGTTTTAACAGTGTATACTGTATATAAAGCAGTGACCATGTAACCAACCCTCTGTCCACTGTAGTACTTGCCAAATATACCTCTCAGGTTCTGTGCTATAGTTCTTTTTTATTTTTATTTATTTTTTATTTCACCTTTATTTAACCAGGTAGGCTAGTTGAGAACAAGTTCTCATTTGCAACTGCAACCTGGCCAAGATAAAGCATAGCAGTGTGAACAGACAACACAGAGTTACACATGGAGTAAACAATTAACAAGTCAATAACACAGTAGAAAAAAAAGGGCAGTCTATATACAATGTGTGCAAAAGGCATGAGGAGGTAGGCGAATAATTACAATTTTGCAGATGAACACTGGGTAATGTGTTAAAACCTCTCATGAACTGAAAGTAATGAAAATAATCTTTATTAGGTTTAAATAATCATCCCAATACTTCAGGCATGCCTCAGCTACAACTATGGAGACAATTGAATTTCAACAGCCGACAAACTTGTAAGGGGTGAGAAATTGACACAGCGATGTATGGAGAGGATTAGAGATGAAAAACATTCAGAATGTTTCAGTTCTTAGGCAATGGTTTTGACTCTAAGAAGGAGGAAGCAATAGGGTTCATTTGTCTCACGGCCAGATGTCTTACAGTACGTAGCCACCCACATGTTGAGCTCTGTCAAAACACCTCGGCAAGAACATTAGAGGCAGTGACTGCGTTACATACTGTAGTCCTCTTCGGTGCTTCTCAAAATATAGTTGATTATTTGTAACCACATGCACATGAATACCCACGTAGTAGGTGTGAGGGTAAGTTTGACAAGCTGGCTAATAATCGAGTTGTCACATGTTAGGCTAAATAGTCAAATGATTTAACACTGTAACCTAAGAAAGGGTCTGGAAGAGAGGTCCATACAGAACTGCTGATAAGGCAAGGCCAATGTTGACTGCCTAATGATGGTCAAATGATGACACCCTAGGGAGAGGAACTGGAGTCAGTAAAGTGGGTTCTGTTTCCACAATAGGACAGCCACTTAGTTGGCTGACCCATATCTAATGATGCTATGACTGTATAATAGTCTATAGTCTAACCTGACACCTCCATCAGCATGACATGGCCCAATGTTTCTATTCCCAGTGCATTTGTTCTGCATATTAAATCATCACCAATGTGCATGTGAAATACACAGTGAACAAAGAGAAGGTTATTGGTCTTTCAGTCTGTCCTCCCACGCTCATTGTTGTAGTGAACTTTAGGCCACACTGAGCAAGAACATGACACCAGTCAATTCCCTGCAAGTCTACAAACCTCAGGATTTGTCAATGCTTGTGGTTACCTTACTGTGTTACTTCTTAGGATTACATTCGGCAGTGGATTTCTGAACTCTACACTTACAGCAATCTCTTCATATCAACCTAGAATATGTAACCCAGAACAGGGAAAATCCAGATTTGTTTGACTACTGAGTACAAGCTTTGGCTCAAAAGGTTATGTTGTCCTGTCTTTTAACAGAGGCAACGGGCAATCCATCCTCCACATGAACAAATGCCAAGACTGAAAACAAATTCTATAGTGTACTGGTTGAAATGTCCCCTTGAATGGAGTTCACTTAAAGCTTTTAACATGAATACCTAAAACCCTAAACCCAAGAGACACGAGATGGGGTTGCTCCAGAACCAAAGGGGCCTCAACTAATAAAGACAAGTGTCTTCACAAGCCACTGTTGACATCCAACTGTTTTAGATGAACTTACAAGGGAATGCGTGGTTCCTTTCAAAGCAATGAAATGCCTGGAATGTGTTGATCCAAATGGTCTTGCTCCAAGTTGTGGAGAAATGATCACAAACACAACCCCTTTACTGTGGTTCATCTGTACTGGAGTGAGAGAGTTGACTAGAAATCAAATTATACTATAAAACATGCCCTCGTTTTCTCCAGGAAAACGCTTTGGACATCGCATGATAGAAACAGACTAGTAATACTAACAAGGGTCTTGTTCTGTAGTCTAATGAACTTCTCTCTTGCAATCGCAGTAGTTTTCTATAATAACAACCTGTCATTGTCATGTGCCAAATAATTCTGACTGAATGTCTATGTCGAAGGAATACATTTGTCTTTCCAGATTAGAGGTGCTGTGTTAAACAGTCCTATTCATATACTTGTATGGCAGTCTGTGTCTCCAGTCAGAGTTCCTTCTACTTTACTGTACTATATGAGCCAACCACACACCTGCTGCTTCCACTACAGAGGTGCCTCCTTCCTGTTTTACATTAGGAATGTTAGACTGCATGTTTTGAGCTCTAATGGAGCACGCTCCTAACAAGACAAGAGGAGACCTCCTACCTGTGTGTTCCCCTGTAAATACCTCAACACTTAATAAGACCTTCAAAGCTAAAGCCATGTCGCTACTCTCCAATTCTCCAAGAGGACTCCTCAGATTTCTCAGCCTCTTCAAAGCTCCTTAAGAGTCTTATTTCATGCATTGTTGACAAAAGTTAGTATTCACATGTTATCCTTTCAATAAGGCTCCAATAAGATCTTTAAAAGAAGCCCAAAAGCAAATGTGCGGCTGCTGAAAATGGAGAGCTTTTGAAAAGGGTGGATGTTCCACATCATTCTCACTGGATCCTGAGGTACTGGTCTTAAAAGCAAGCTGTCTGCACATTTGTGTGCAACTGGTGCACTTTCAAGTCTCCTACATAATATATTATATTCCTCCACGGCAGGCAGTAGTCTGAAGTCTAATACAGCATCAACAGAGAATAATCAAAAGCCACTTTACCTTTCATGGTGATTCTTCAAGGCAGCTTTGGTGAGGATGTGAAGAAGTTGTTGCCCGGACAACAGCCTCTGACTGTCCTAGTCTCTCTTCTCTGCAGAAAAAGTATCCTCCTGGACAAGTAACGAAAGAACTGTGTCAGTCATTCATAGGACTTACCTGTTAATTTATAACTGCTATATATCCAGCCAGACGTTTCTCTAAACAACTAGAGTAGGAATTCTTCAAGCATGGGCTCTCTCTCTTACCAGCAACTTCTCACTTGAACTGCAGCTCACATTCATAAAACAGTCTAGCTCTATTAGTGCATGAAGACTACCCGGCTACATGCTACAGTTAGTCTGCTTAAAGGCAGCTGCTCCTCCTGCCTCTCTCCGTCAGAGCCAGAAGAAACTAATACCTTGGACAGTAACCATCTGCAGCTTGGGGAAACATGACTAGGAGAGAGGGAGGGAGAGAGATGGAAGGGGGACTGTGAGAGGGGAAGAAGAGGCAGGGGAGGAGGGTGCACAGATAGTCCGTTCTGCAGCTTGAGGAAACATGACTAGGAGAGAGGGAGGGACGGAGAGAGGGAGGGAGAGAGATGGAAGGGGGACTGTGAGAGGGGAAGAAGAGGCAGGGGAGGAGGGTGCACAGATAGTCCGTTCTGCAGCTTGAGGAAACATGACTAGGAGAGAGGGAGGGACGGAGAGAGGGAGGGAGAGAGATGGAAGGGGGACTGTGAGAGGGGAAGAAGAGGCAGGGGAGGAGGGTGCACAGAAAGTCCGTTCTGCAGCTCAAGCTAATTGCTAACAAATGTTTTAACATGGAGGAATGGGCACCTTTACTGCCTATGGCCTCCCTCCGCTGTTCAAAATGAAATACTTTTCTCCATGTCTGACAGGTCAGGGGTAATTCATGTCCAGAAGAAAAGAGGCAAACCTCAAGTCATTTCAGAAACCATGTCGTTGAATGGTTATAGACCACTTTAGAAGATAAACATCAGCTTAATTTACTTATAATACAATGTATCCCTCAATTTGTCATGGAGTGAGATGATCTGTCAGTAGACTTATAACGGCACATTGGATTTTCAACCCAGCCTTACTTATTTACATCGAATACAAACCCTTACCTTTTATCCTGATTATGAGGGAGGAAAGTACATTTGCTTGGTCCTCTTTGATCATTGTGCAGGGACATTGCATATTATTTTGGAATTTAAATGGAATAGTTTCTCAGTATGCAGTTTCCTAATGAATAACAAATACCACCTAATTACCCTCCATATGGGTGCATTATTAGCCATGGGTCATGCAATGCCAACTATTGTATCAATTATTCCCAACAATGATATCATGATGCTATAATGTTAGCAGGATGAACTCTTGCACCAGACCAGAGGAAGAGCAGATGCTTCTCTGTGAACCATATGGGCAGTAGTCACATCAACAGTCACCAGGATACGGATGACTGAGGAAGTACAGAGAGGATCTGGACAGGGCAGGAGGAAGTTATCCCATCACTGAACAATTTGAAGATTATTACTCGAGCTAAATGAGCTCATTTTTCTCTCTCCTCTAATTGAACCTTTTAGTTGGCTCCTTCTCTCCTGGTACCTCAGGGCCCATATACAGAGTCAATGATCTAGTTGCTCTAATGGAGTCCATCTATACGTTCCAACAGAAACCCTTTCATTGCTTTTGTCCACTTTGCTCCATTCTCAACAGATTTTTGTGATTGTTTTAGTCTTATTCTGCTCTACTGATGTTTTTCAATATGCAGTGACTGTACAAAATGTTGTGACCTTGGATGGGAATCATTACCAGCCAGTAAATCAATGGATGGATAAGCATTGCAAGATGCTCAGATAATCCTTCGTTTGGAAAAGTTTCTGAAAGCAATTTGTTTCTTAAGAAATGGATTCCAGCTTGCTTTGATAAAGCGCCATCTTTAGAACATGAGCTGAGGGAGATTTCAGAAAGAGAAAGCGTGCGAGAGCGACAGAGACAGTTGCATGATTAAAGACCACGGACGTGTTTTTCCTTCAATCGCATAAGCACAAGGTAAGAGGTTGTCCTTTCCCACTGTTAAATGGCCTTTTGGCTTGGAGAGCGGACATAATATTATAATCACTAGGAAGATCTAACAATATGCATGATGTTAGCCCCTATGCAAACGGCTTCAATCAGCATTCATTTAAACACTTTCATCAGGTTATTTATCAATTTAAATAGAACATCCCCTCTGTAGTTGAGATTAATAAACCAATGTGTTTTAAATGTATTTGCATTGCTGTTACTGGGGCAGCCATTTTGTAAATAGCCTACATTCCAGTTTAATGAGTTTATTATGAGAGGCCCTATGTTTCAATCCATAACAGATTAAATCAACATAAAACTGCTATCAAATAAATAGCCTGGCCACTGATTAATGGGAAGTTCATGACTGGTTTGATTTGTCAGTGATGCAGAGAGAGGCCATATTGGCTATAGTTTAGAGGCCGCTATTTTTAACACGTTTGTGTATACTTACATACAGATGTTGAGGCCTGAATGTTTCTAATAGCAGATGTAATTCAGCTGTTTGGAAGGATATCTATTAACCCTATCAGTCCCGAGACCCCAGCAAAAAATCAGACTTTCACTTATATTTACAGCCCTTATATTTAGCCTCACGGTTAAGTGTGTTACCATTTTATTTTCAGGACAACAAGTAGAACACTTTGACATAAACAGTTGCATTCATGAGTTTTATTGGCAATAAGGAAAAAGCAAAGCAAAATCCTGTTAAAAATGAATTTATGTGAATGATGTATGTACAGAAATGGTTTGCTCACTGGGAAATGAATATCCAACAAGTCAGTGACAACTGTGTGGAGTTGGTGACTGCAACTTTGTGAGCTTATTACAGTATTATAGACATTATGTCCTGGGGTTTCCTATGATCTTCTATGTAAGAGAACCCCTTACCTGCTAACGACTCTTTTGAGCATCATATAGCAAAACATGTTACATGTGCGTGAGGTTTGTAGCTCAAACCATTCGGACTTCGGGATCCGCCCTTGTATCACTAGCTCAGCCCCCTGTTAATCACACAGACTAAAGCAGAAGAAATACACAAAGTCGAAAACGCGGGTGGGACTATAGCAGTTAATGATGTTTCTAAAGGTCAGAACGCTATCACCTTTAGGTTTAAGACCAATTACTGAAGTTATGTAATTGTAATTGTCCCTAGAATTTCTAAGCCTTTCTAGGGAGTTTTTCCTAGCCACTGTGCTTCTACACCTGCATTGCTTGCTGTTTGGGGTTTTAGGCTGGGTTTCTGTACAGCACTTTGAGATATCAGCTGATGTACGAAGGGCTATATAAATACATTTGATTTGATTTGATGTAATGTAAACTCCCGAGTGGCGCAGAGGTCTAAGGCACTGAATCACAGTGCTTGAAACGTCACTACAGACACCCTGGTTCGAATCCAGGCTGTATCACAATCGGCCGTGATAGGCCCAGCGTCGTCCACGTTTGGCCGGTGTAGGCAGTCATTGTAAATAACAATAAAGGTTATAAAAATACACTATGGAGGAAACTGTAAATGTGGGACATTGACATGATGTTATGCAGTAGTACTGTAGGATACATTAAACGCAGTAGTACTGTAGGATACATTACAAACGCAGTAGTACTGTAGGATACATTACAAACGCAGTAGTACTGTAGGATACATTACAAACGCAGTAGTACTGTAGGATACATTACAAACGCAGTAGTACTGTAGGATACATTACAAACGCAGTAGTACTGTAGGATACATTAACAAACGCAGTAGTACTGTAGGATACATTAACAAACGCAGTAGTACTGTAGGATACATTAAACGCAGTAGTACTGTAGGATACATTAAACGCAGTAGTACTGTAGGATACATTACAAACGCAGTAGTACTGTAGGATACATTACAAACGCAGTAGTACTGTAGGATACATTACAAACGCAGTAGTACTGTAGGATACATTAACAAACGCAGTAGTACTGTAGGATACATTACAAACGCAGTAGTACTGTAGGATACATTAAACGCAGTAGTACTGTAGGATACATTAAACGCAGTAGTACTGTAGGATACATTACAAACGCAGTAGTACTGTAGGATACATTACAAACGCAGTAGTACTGTAGGATACATTACAAACGCAGTAGTACTGTAGGATACATTACAAACGCAGTAGTACTGTAGGATACATTACAAAAGCAGTAGCTGGTAACACAATATTGAGCTAAACTGAGGACATGTGGGTCTAAAGATTAAGCGTGAATATCAAGTAAGAGTTGTGATGAATGAAAGGTGCATAATTACTTCAAGAATGACACTTTGATCTCAATGCCAAACTTCAGAGACTGCCGAAACAAATGGCCCATGCAGTCCATTTTAATGGGGCAACATGAGGGACTAGGCAATAACCCACCTGATTTAAATGCCTTGGCAGATAAAACACAACAGCGAGAGAAACAGACGTCAATTTAACGTCTATTCCATGTTGGTTCAACGTAATTTCTTAAAATGACATGGAAACAACGTTGATTCAACAAGTGTGTGCCCAGTGGGTTTCATCTCCTAAAACTTAACACCATGCCACAAGAACCTATGCCAAGAGCATTATTCAAGTTTGTTTATATATTATCTCACTTCTATACTTAAAACTGTTGTGTTAAGTTCATACCCACATTCAAAATATAAAAGAATCTATATAAAACGAGACAAATTGAGATCTTGTTGCTAGGACACTCCAGCTGTAATGTCCTGGACAACTGAACTTTTACCTTTCCTCTTATTTGAAACCACAAATCAGCCCTTGGAGACTGCAGACACAGTGCCAAAGTATGAGTGTGTACAGTGCCTTCAGAAAGTACCCCTTGACTTTTTCCACATTTTGTTATGTTACAGCCTGATTCTAAAATTGATTCAATAAAAATAAAAATATCATCAATATACACACATTAAGCCATAATGACTTTGCAAAAACAGGTTTAGATATTTTTGCTAATTTATAAAAAAAAACATATAAAAAAATATCACATTTACATAAGTATTCAGACCCTATACTCAGTACTTTGTTGAAGCACCTTTGGGAGCGATTACAACATTGAGTCTTGGGTATGACGCTACAAGCTTGGCACACCTGTATTTGGGAAGTTTCTCCTATTCATCTCTGCAGATCCTCTAAAACTCTGTCAGGTTGGATGGGGAGCGTCGCTGCACAGCTATTTTCAGGTCTCTCCAGAGATGTTCGGTCGGGTTCAAGTCCGGGCTCTGGCTGGGCCACTCAAGGACATTCAGAGGCTTGACCCGAAGCCACTCCTGCGTTGTCTTGGCTGTGTCCTTAGGGTTGTTGTCCTGCTGGAAGGTGAACCTTTGCTCCAGTCTGAGGTCCTGAGCACTCTGGAACAGGTCATCAAGGATCTCTCTGTACTTTGCTCTGTCCATCTTTGCCTCGATCCTGAATAGTCTCCCAGTCTCTGCCGCAGAAAAACATCCCCACAGCATGATGCTGCCACCACCATGCTTCACCGTAGGGATGGTGGCAGGTTTCCTCCAGACGTGATGCTTGACATTCAGGCCAAGATAATCTTGTTTCTTATGGTCTGAGAGTCTTTAGGTGCCTTTTGGCAAACTCTAAGCAGGCTGTGTCTTTTACTGAAGAGTGGCTTCCGTCTGACCACTCTACCATAAAGGCCTGATTGGTGATGTTCTGCAGAGACGGTTGTCCTTCTGGAAGGTTATCCCATTTCCACAGAGGAACTCTAGAGCTCTGTCAGTGTGACTATCGGGTTCTTGGTCACCTCCCTGACGATGGACCTTCTCCCCCGATTGCTCAGTTTGGCCAGGCGGTCAGCTCTAGGAAGTGTCTTGGTGGTTCCAAACCTCTTCTATTTAAGAATGATGAAGGCCACTGTGTTCTTGGGGACCTTCAATGCTGCAGACATTTTTTGGTACCCTTCCCCCAGATCTGTGCCTCGATCTGTGCCTTTCCAAATCATGTCCAATCAATTGAATTTACCACAGGTGGACTCCAATCAAATTGTAGAAACATCTCAAGGATGATCAATAGAAACAGGATACATTTGAGATCAATTTCGAGTCTGAGTACTTATGTAAATAAGGTACTTATGTTTTTTATTTTAAATACATTTGCAAAAATTTCTAAAAACCTGGTTTTGCTGTCACTATGGGGTATTGTGTGTAGATTTCGGAATTATTTTGTATTTATTTAATCAATTTTCTGAATAAGGTTGTAACGTAACAAAATGTGGAAAAAGTCAAGGGGTCTGAATACTTTCTGAAGGCACAGCAAATATCACCCTAGCAGTTATTCAACATTAGGGCCCAGAACTTGTTATTCTCTGTGTGTTTTGGATGGGATGCAGCCAGGAATCTAGTTTAGCCTTTTCTTCCTTTAGATAATTTCAATTCTGAATGAGCTTATGTAATGATCATGCGTCACAGGAAAAAATAAAGCATAGTCATAACTGCAGACATCTGGTCACTGGCCTGACCGTAGAGCTCAGCTTGGCAACAGAACAATTAGGGCATGAAGTAACATATTTAAATCTGCAGGGCTCATTAACCAACCCTTTTATAACCTTCCAGAAGTAGCAGGTTCCCACTCGGAACACAACATTCCCGTAAATACCTGTGTTTGGTCGAGCGTTTGTGTGAGCCTGGAGCCTGGGACTGTTGTGTTTGAGCCAAGTGTGGGGATAAATATTGAAATAGAGCTACAGGGTGTTACAGTAAATGTGTGCTCTTGTTTGGCTGATGCCAATATGTTTTGAATGGGACTCATTTTGCACTATCCTTTTGTGTGTGTATACTGATGCACCCAAGTTAATCAGTTGTTCAGCCCTGAGTCATGGGGATGAGTGTTAATGTAAAGAGCAATCATCTTTAAAGTACCCTCCCTCAAACTTGTTTACTGACCCACACAGCACACACAATCCTCCCTCTATTTGGTTTGTCTCCCAGCAGCCATGCAGAGAGAAGCTAGAGGGGGTTAGTGACACACAGTGCAACACTGCCCACTTCTGGCTGCTTCATGGCTCAGCTCCGAGCTATGGCCGGAAATTACACAACTTCTGGAAAAGTCCAAAGCCACAGGGCATTATATGGGAGTGAATCACAGTGCCAACATCACCGCTAGGTCATGTATAAATACCTAGCAGCGGACAGCCCCACTGCGCTTCATCCACTCTGAAGAGGCAAGATCCACAGGGAGGTGAGTGGTCCTCTGCTGCCTGTGAGAACAATTGTGTCTCGTGTTTCAGAGCACCAGCCCTGTGCGCAGATATCTTTTGCTGCATATTAAGATAGGTTTATTGTTGGAATGCTGGATTGCTCTTACCATTTCTACCTGGGGATCAAGCTTTTATTGTTGTTTATTATTATCAACTCTTGACCTTGCAGAAATGTTGCAGTGATGGGACTGTATTTCCTGATTCTTACTCATGGGTGACCTCTAGTATCAACACTGCTATTTCTGCCTGGGAATGACCCAGATATGTACTAACAATATCAAAACATTTTAAGGTTGCAAGCTTTATTCGACACATTTGCTATAAAGAATGTACACATTTTGATAATTTAGTTCAACATCTTTTGCTCAAAGGCACAAATTCACTCTGAGTTATGGAGAGTTGTTATTGGGTTGATATTCTAGCTGCGCAGGGCAAGTTTGAGTGAGATGGACAGAGTAGACAGTAATCAAGTCTGGACACTGCAGTTCTCTGACCCCATGTTTTCCCCTATTAGGAGGGTATTAAAATGTGCAAATCCATTCTAATACAGGACTCAGTCCATCTGCGTGATAGATCAGAATTCTGTGTTCTACTTTTGAGTTCTATAAATAGAGTTCTGTTTTGTCCTGCAAGTACTTTTGGAGCAATTTATGAGTAGGAAGTTGTTAACTATTGTTATTGACTTGTTTTTCTCCCATTATTATTGTATTTTAGAACAACGTCCATTTTCTAGGGTTTGCAGGCTGACAAAACTATCTGTCCCAGATCCATTTGTTAGAGGCAGCTCTCCTCCCACTCCATGGGAGAAGCTTCAGTAAAGACCCTCTGGAGAGGCCATGCAGCTGTCTCAGTGGTCCTCAGAGAGGAAACTCAAGTGTCTCTGCAGACACCAGCTGGAATCAGAAATATTATTAGAATAAAGAATTCAGAGGGACTTCATGGTTCTTACATAACCAAGCTAGGTGTTTTAGTTTGGCAAAGACTCATCTTCTCTAAGTGTTTTCTTATTCTATATCAGTGGCGCAGTGGTCTAAGGCACTGCAGTCCCTGGATCGAATCCAGGCTGTATCACATCTGGCCATGATTGGGAGTCCCATAGGGCGGCGCACAATTGGCCCAGCGTCGTCCGAGTTTGGCCGGGGTAGGCCGTCATTAAATAAGAATCTGTTCTTAACTGACTTGCCTGGTTAAATTAAGGTTAAATAACAAAAACAAATGCTGTTTGGAGTCTGATCATATGTGATGATGCCTCATTTGAGACATCCTTTATCCAGCCAGACCAGTATAATGTGTAAGTCTACAGTCCTCAGACGGAAAATGTCAATAATATTTTCCAGAATTTTATCCACCCAGACCTGTAAAACAAAAAAGGCTACTAACAGTCATGTGACTGAACATGTCAACATTATGACCTCCTTCCATGGTGACATTTCCATTGAACATCTGGTGCAAAAATTGGACAGATGTGTCATTATTTCTCCAAATTAAGATTAGTTTTTTTGTTTCTCAATGATTCAGTGTTTTCTTGTATATTGCACAGTGAGTGTTAAATACACAAGGGAATTATAGGGCTGCCTGGAATATTCACAGAGATTAGTGGAGAAGGATTTGTGTTTGTACTTCCTCCTGTTGGAGTGGAACAGAAACAAACGTTTATCTGTCAGATAAATGTCTCCTAATCCTCACATTGTATCCATGTCTACAGGGCTCTAGGAGTCTAATGTCTATACTTATATTAACAAAATTAGAAAAGTATCAAATGTGACAAAGGTATATGATGTAATGCAGATTAAACACACTGCATCCTTTGGCTAAAATTTGCTAACGTCAGAATGTTCTCGTGGTATCCAATTAGTACTGTTACTGTCTTGTCTCATCACTGCAACTCCTGTACGGACTCGGGAGAGGCGAAGGTCGAGAGCCATGCGTCCTCCGAAACACAACCCAACCAAGTTGCACTGCTTCTTGACACAACGCACATCCAACCCGGATGCCAGCCACACCAATGTGTCGGAGGAAACACCGTTACACCTGGCGACCTGGTCAGAGGGCACTGCGCCCGGCCCGCCACAGGAGTCGCTAGTGCGCGATGAGACAAAGATATCCCTTCCGGCCAAACCCTCCCTAACACTGGACGACGCTGGGCCAATTGTGCGTCGCCCCATGAGCCTCCTGGTTGCGGTCGGCTGCGGCAGAGCCTGGGCTTGAACCCAGAATCTCTGGTGGCACTTAGACCACTGCGCCACCCGGGAGGCTGCTGTGTCACACTTAGGATTGCAAAGGGAAGGTATATTACTGGAAACTACCAGAAATGTGGTATCTTTCAAGTATTTTATGTAATCTATCACAAGATATCTAGTGGCCTTTTGGGTACTTCAGATTTTTACAGGAGTCTAATTATCTCTTGCCCTCTGTGTGACCTTATCACATGTAAAATATATGAAATAATTAAATAAGATGATATTCAAATAAAAAAATGTAATGACAAAGCTGTAAAACATTACCATCAACGTAGTGTATACCATTGGTTTTTTAATATGAGGGTTTCAGCATGAAATATCCTTTATATTATATTAAATATTATATTATTTTACACATTTATTTTATTTTACAACTTTGCTGTCCATGTTTTTTAATCAAATGATGAAAAAAGTCAATAGTTGGAAGAGTTGCAACTATGGACTTGCCATTGTAGGTTAGATGGTTTTTTTCATTAGTCAGTCAATTTTCTCTTGAACCATATGTTGTATCTACTAGAAACTCATGGACAATATGGACACAGATGTAAAAACGTATACTATATATACATGTTTTTTTTAAATGATTCAAGTATAAATTACCAAAGTTACGATAGATTCTCTCTTAATTACCAAAATTACTGAAGATTCCGGTAACTTTGCAACCATAGTCACACTATTATCATTATTAGATGTGAAACATTACCCTCTAGTGGATATAATCAACATCACAACAACACCAAGGGCAGATGTGAACTATGAGGTCATTTTGCAGTGCTTTTCATGAGGTGTAATCATTACATCCAAAATACCCTCAGCCCCAAGTAGCTTCCATAGGCATCCCCTCCCCATAAATGTATTAGATTTAGGTTTGCCAGTGATTTTGTATCATGTCTGTTTTTCAGGTTTGTACTGCATCAGTCGCTTGATATATGAGAAAAAGTGATGATGAAAGTCTTTGGGTCAATAGTGGGCCTTGCCCTGCTCCTGGTCTCTGCTCAGTGTCTACTGCCTCCATCCAAGGACGATCTAAGCCGTAAGTCACCTGAGAACTAAATATTTTTTAAATACCGGTAAATTGTATGATGCGGGATGTTCTGTCCATTGGAGTCACTTTGGAGATTTATTTTTAAGCAACGATTCTTATTGGCAGAGATTTCTCTCCTCGGAATGAAGTACCTGGACAAGCAGATAGAAAATGCTATCAGTGGGGTGAAGGAGATGAAGACAGTGATGGAGAGGTCTGGAGAGGACCATGAGAAGTTCCTGAGTGCCCTGGAGAAAACTACACAGCAAAAAGAGGTACAGTGTATTTGAGCATCATACTGTACATGTTGAGCTTGGTCACTATATTGGCGCCCCAAAAAAGTCAGTGATCAACTTGTACATTTTGTATGCAATTCATCACCTTATACAGTTTCCTGGGTGATTACAGTAGTTCCCAGCCACTGACCCTGTTTCTGTGCTTGTTTGTCAGGATGCTCTGAAGGCAGCTCAGGAGATGGAGACGAAGCTGAGTGAGGAGCAGGAGGTGTGTAACGGCACCATGCAGTCTCTGTGGGAGGAGTGCAAGCCCTGCCTGAAGAACACCTGCATCAAGTACTACTCCAGGACCTGCAGCAGTGGCGCTGGACTAGTCGGCAGACAGGTATGGCCTCAACTACACTACTCAACTATTATCAATCAATCTCCACATTGGTTTGCAACTGTAACTCAAATATGTTTTGTGAGAAAGACTTACACAGGGGCATGCAGTACAAAAGCACATGATCAATGTGCTTAAGCTATTGTTATACAATCCTTCCAAATAAAATAGGTTACTATTGTACTAGCCGCTTTCTCCTGTTTTCTCTCAGCTGGAAGAGGTTCTGAACAGGACCTCTCCATTCTCCATCTGGATCAACGGGGAGAACATGGATGTTCTGGAGCGAGAGGACCAGGAGCAGAGCTGGAGGTTCCAGAATCTGGAGGAGCGCTACTCCAACGTGGCCGATGGGGTGGACAGCATCTTCACTGACAGCATGAGGGTGTTTGACCACATGCGCTCCCTCAACCCTCCCATGTTCCCCAGCCCCTACCGCATGCCCAGCATCTGGGGTCAGGGTGAGAGGGCCAATGAGAGAGCAAAGGCGGGCGAGGTGCATTCCCGTGTGGTCAGGTCCCCTCTGAAGGACCCAGACTTCCATGGGTTCCACAACATGTTCGCTCCCATGATGGACATGGCCTGGAATATCTTTGGCTCCATGGGGCCTTTCATGGATGCAGATGCTAACTTTGACATCAATCCCTCAGAGGGTATGCCTCAGTCCTAATTAAACAACTGTTATTAGACCATAATACGATGTGAAGAGTCACAAAATTACCTTTGGGTCTTTTTTTCCACAGAGGGGAGTGTGAATGAGGATGTTGTTGTGACAAAGCCTTCCGGTATGACCTGCAGAGAGATACGTCGCAATTCTGCTGGCTGCATTAAACTGCGAGGAGAGTGTGAAAAATGTGTAGCGATCCAGGATATTGGTAAAGCCCTTCAGATTTGTCTTTTCTCTTTTGCAACATTCACATAACCCAAGTGCTTCATAACTCAGAGGTCAGAACAGGTCTGAACAAAAGCAAGCAGGATTATCCTTGGCACTGACATCACAGGGAGTAGCATTCATCATGCAACATGCACTGGCTTGTACACCTACATTTTCAAGTCTCTATGATACCACAAAGCCAGGCCTTGGCTGAGTCAAGTATAATAAGTTACTATTACATCACACCAGAAGTTGCTGACACAGGGCTGAAGGGATAACAGCAACCCTGTTCACTTTATAGTTGTGTATTACATGAATTGATGTTCTCTCGTCCAGACTGCTCTGGGAAGAAGCCTCTGACTGGTCCTCTGAAGGAGGAGCTGGAGCAGGCCCTGGCCATGGCTGAGAAGTTCACCCAGGAGTACAACAAGCAGATGAGGAGGTTTGAGGAGAAGATGTCTAACACATCCAGCCTGCTGGACCTGTTCAGCAAGCAGTTTGGCTGGGTGTCTGCCCTGGTCAACAATACCGACACCAAGGATGGAATCTTCAAGATTGAAACAGTGAGACTCCATAGTCTGCATGGGGTTTCTATTACTAAAGTATTTCTTTCTATCATGGTCTTATGAATAGACGTACAGTTGAAGTCGGAAGTTTACATACACCTTAGCCAAATACATTTAAACTCAGTTTTTCACAATTCCTGACATTTAATCCTAGTAAAAAATCCCTGTTTTAGGTCAGTTAGGATCACCACTTTTATTTTAAGAATGTCAAATGTCAGAATAATAGTAGAGATAATGATTTATTTCAGCTTTCATTTCTTTCATCACATTTCCAGTGGGTCAGAAGTTTACATACACTCAATTAGTATTTGGTAGTATTGCCTTTAAATTGTTTAACTTGGGTCAAACGTTTCAGGTAGCCCTCCACAAGCTTCCCACAATAAGTTGGGTGCATTTTGGCCCATTCCTCCTGACAGAGCTGGTGTAACTGAGTCAGGTTTGTAGGCCTCCTTGCTCACACACGCTTTTTCATTTCTGCCCACAAATTTTCTATAGGATTGAGGTCGGGGCTTTGTGATGGCCACTCCAATACCTTGACTTGGTTGTCCTTAAGCCATTTTGCCACAACTTTGGAAGTATGCAGAGAGTCACTGTCCATTTGGAAGACCCATAGATGATGCCATCTATTTTGTGAAGTGCATCAGTCTCTCCTGCAGCAAAGCACCCCCACAACATGATGCTGCCACCCCCGTGCTTCACGGTTGGGATGGTGCTCTTCGGCTTGCACGCCTCCCCCTTTTTCCTCCAAACATAACGATGGTCATTAGGGCCAAACAGTTCTATTTTTGTTTCATCAGACCAGAGGACATTTTTCCAAAAAGTACGATCTTTGTTCCCATGTGCAGTTGCAAACCAGTCGCTTTTTCATGGTGGATTTGAAGCAGTGGCTTCTTCCTTGCTGATCTGCCTTTCAGGTTATGTTGATATAGGACTCGTTTTACTGTTGATATAGATACTTTTGTACCCGTTTCCTCCAGCATCTTCACAAGGTCCTTTGCTGTTGTTCTAGGATTGATTTGCACTTTTCGCACCAAAGTATGTTCATCTCTAGGAGACAGAACGCGTCTCCTTCCTGAGCAGTATGATGGCTGCGTGGTCCCATGGTGTTAATACTCGCATACTATTGTTTGTACAGATGTACCTTCAGGTGTTTGGAAATTGCTCCCATGGATGAACCAGACTTGTGGAGGTCTGCAAGTTATTTTCTGAGGTCTTGGTTGATTCTTTAGATTTTCCCATGTCGTCAAGCGAAGAGGCACTGAGTTTGAAGGTAGGCCTTGAAATACATCCACAGGTATACCTGCAATTGACTCAAATAATGTCAATTAGCCTATCAGAAGCTTCTAAAGCCATGACATAATTTTCTGGAATTTTCCAAGCTGTTTAAAGGCACAGTCAACTTAGTGTTTGTAAACATCTGACCCGGAATTGTGATAGTGAATTATAAGTGAAATAATCTGTCTAAATAATTGTTGGAAAAATGACTTGTGTCATGCACAAAGTAATGTCCTAATCGACTTGCCAAAACTATAGTTTGTTAACAAGAAATTTGTGGAGTGGTTGAAAAATAATAACTCCAACCTAAGTGTATGTAAACGTCTGACTTCAACTGTATGTTGAAATGTCTTAATCTCCTCCAAGGTCATGTCCAAGGACACGGAGGACCCTGAGAAACCAGGGGACACCAACGTGTCTGTGCAGCTGTTTAACACCCCTGCCATGACCTTCAGTGTGCCTGGAGACATTACCTGGAACGACCCGAAGTTCTCAGAGGTGGTGGCACAGGAGGCCCTTGACCGCTACAAACAGACAACAGTGTGAGTGCTGCTCTATTACTGGACAAATAATATTGCAAATCAAACCAGGCTTTATTTTTTATTGTTCAACTGCACCATGTGACAATGACAAGAAATGTATTTTAACTTACTTTATTCCCTTTCCAGAGTGGTGAAGTAGACATCTGGAGGGCACCAATGTTCAGGACAATTTCACAAGTCAACTATAAGAGAAGAGAATAGAAGTGAAAGCTACGTCCTCATCATTGTTGATATTACAAGATATTGTATTCCTATATGTTCTGTGTAACTAGAGTTCATCCTGCTATAAAAAACCTAACTAGAAATGGTGCACCAAGTCCTGTTGTCTTGAGAAAGAAGAATATAGTACTAATGTTACCCTTTGAGTAAAACTTGCTCACTGATCCTTGTTTCAAGTGAATTGCAACTTTTTATTTTGTACTTTGTGCTCTTCTGTCTGCATCATTTCCAATCCCCCATATTTTTTTTGTAAATATATACAGTGGGGCAAGAAAGTATTTAGTCAGCCACCAATTGTGCAAGTTCTCCCACTTAAAAAGATGAGAGGCCTGTAATTTTCATCATAGGTACACTTCAACTATGACAGACAAAATGAGAAGGAAAAAATCCAGAAAATCACATTGTAGGATTTTTAATAAATTTATTTGCAAATTATGGTGGAAAATTTGTCATAGTTGAAGTGTACCTATGATGAAAATTTGCACAATTGGTGGCTGACTAAATACTTTTTTGCCCCACTGTATATACACACACAGTACTCGTCAAAAGTTAGGACACGCCTACTCCTTCCAGTTTTTTTCTCTCCTTTTTACTATTTCCTACATTCACTGTAGAATGGTGAAGACATCAAAACTATGATATAACACACAGGGAATCATGTAGTAACAACAAAAAAAGAAGAGTTCATCTAAATATATTTTATATTTGAGATTCTTCAAAGTAGCCACCCTTTGCCTTGACATATTTTCCCCTAACCCTACCACCTCTCTCCTAATTTGAGTAAACGAATGGACACCAATTAGGCATCTACTTCCAGCTTATACACTACATACCTTTTGCTTGAGAAATGTTACACCAGGGGAGAAGTTAACTTGTATGTCAGACTGGAATACATAAATTGATAGTGTTAAAAATGTAGCAATATACACATTTGTAAGTTCTTCCTTGAGTCAAATCATCAATAAAATAAATTAGACCTGGTAAAAAGGCAGTTAAAATATTGTGCAGTTTTTATTTTGTGTAAAAATCACACAGCTGCTAGTTCATTCTGCAGAGATACATCCATGCAGTTAAACATCTATGATCACACAGCCATAATATAAGCAATTAAATATAATATTTGCTGTTAGTCAGCAATTAATGCAAATGTACATATGAGATCAAAAGGTGTGTATCATATACAATATACAACATACCCCTTATACAGTACATCAACCTGAACAGCAGGGAAAAGAAGGCTCAACTTGGTTCAATACAGGGAGAATAGATTACAGTGGAAACCTGAACGCCAGGAGTAAGGCTTTTGAAGACAGGTTAAGAAATTAAGAAAACACAAGAAGTTCCAGAAAAACAAAGACAGTTATACAAGGTGTAGGTACCAACACAAATGTCAGACTAGGTAAGATACCGTATACAGGTAGAAATCAAGTGGTTTGTATTTAAGCACTGTCTTCATACTAGATAAGAGCATGAACAACATGCGGGGGGTGGACAACAAAAAAAAACTGGGGAAAAGTGCAGTCGTTTCATTCTGGTCTCGCTTCCATAGTTGGTTATCATATCTCACAGGGAACCTTGTGGTTGGGGCAGGACTGATTCAATTTATGTACCGTAAGAGGCACAGGCAGCGTCAGCATGAGCAACTACAGAGCCAGGAGCAAAAACAAAAATGTGGTCTGTCATCTGGGGGTCAATCACTTCACATAGTAACACAGCTCATTTTGTTACAGATTAAATTGCAGAAGACTAGTGGAAGAAAAAAATATACATACACACTCATTTCATCATGCCGTTTATGTAACCATTGCGTGCCCAAATAAATCCAAACACACACCATACATACAGCACACATGTATACAGAGACGCACATGGACAGAATAGCCCTCCGCGTAGCGGGATGCTGTAATAAACTGGAACATGAATTCATTCCTGTCACATGATCAGTCCAAAGCTCTCCAGGATAGAGAGTCATCTCCTGCAGACTCCTCACAATGCCTTCACTGGCATGATTATCTGTCCTCGACAGGTCCCAGGAGACCAGGCCCACACACAGCACAGGCAGACCCCAGAGTGCTCCTCTACTGGACACTTGTCATCATGGGGAAGAATGAGGGAGGGAACTCGGCCTTCAGTACCCCATGACTCAAGTTCCAGTTCAGTGCCTGTCAGTCTGGCCCCGGGGCCTGTGATATAGTATAAGGGATTGACGTCCAGAATAATCTTTGCTATTTCTTTGATAAATAAAAGTGCCAATATTTGTAACATTCCTATCCCAGCCCCTTTGGAAAGACTGGTCTGTCTGATGAGGGCGAGTCAGGGTGTGTTGTTGCAAACCGACCGTCAGTCCGACCGACAGGCGGTCAGTCCGTCAGTCAGCCCGTCAGTCGGTCAGTCAGCCCGTCAGTCGGTCAGTCAGCCCGTCAGTCGGTCAGTCAGCCCGTCAGTCAGTCAGACCGACCGACCGACCGTCCGTCCGTCCATCCGACAGACAGACTGTCAGACCATCAGGCAGACCGTCCAACAGACAGACGGTCGGTCAGTCCATCTGGTTCCCACAGAAGAGACAGCAGAATGCAGAGGGAATGGACAGTGGAGATAACATGTGCATCACACAAAAGGCCCCTTCAGGTCTCTCCTATCTTCTCTCATGGACTTGTCCTCCTCACACACACAGGTTACAAATGGGAAAATGGTCTGAGCTGTTCCAGTTGAACCTCCAAAGATATCCTCTCTTCTAGTAAATCCTATGAATTAAAAACAACAAGATAAACAATCCTCAAACGAGGACTAAAGTTTAACCTTGTTAAAGGCTTGGATTTCGTGAAGATAACATTTTCCAAAATAAGCATCAGGTTCATTTTAGTAACAGAATAGCTAGCTAGCATGCATGCATGTATTATTGTAATCACTCCTATACCTTTAGCTGTTGCTGTAATTCACTGTTGAGTCTGGCCAAAACTGTGTTGGTTTCCTTGTTTCTTCTGATAGAGGCTTGAATTGCTTTTTTATCCTTACCAACAGACCTGTAAAAAGTATTCAAGAGAGTTTTAAGTTCGTTGCTGATGTTAACTACGGAATCTAATGATCAACAACCACAGACCAGTCACTATTCAGATTTACTATGTGCCCGATGTCACAAGAAGGCCAAAAAGATCATCAAGGACAACAACCACCCGAGCCACTGCCTGTTCACCCTGCTATCATCCAGAAGGCGAGGTCAGTACAGGTTCATCAAAGCAGGGAACGAGAGACTGAAAAACAGCTTCTATCTCAAGGCCATCAGACTGTTAAACAGCCACCACTAACATTGAGTGGCTGCTGCCAACATACTGACTCATCTCCAGCCACTAATAATGTAAAAATTTATGAAAAATGTATCACTAGCCACTTTAAACAATGCCACTTCATATGTTTACATACCCTACATTACTCATCTCATATGTATATACTGTACTCTATACCATCTACTGCATCTTGCCTATGCCGTTCTATACCATCACTCATTCATATATTATTTTATGTACATATTCTTATTCATTCCTTTACACTTGTGTGCATAAGGTAAGTGTTGTGAAATTGTTAGGTTAGATTACTAGTTGGATATTACTGCATTGTCGGAACTAGAAGCACAAGCATTTCGCTACACTCGCATTACCATCTGCTAACCATGTGTATGTGACAAATAACATTTGATTTGAGATTCCTTTGAAACCCCTGTTCCTACCTGGGAATGGATGGCAGTGTAGCTAGAACAGTGGCTATGACGTTAGACTTCGGGGAGGGCTTCATCCTGGAGTTCGTCCTCGGATTTCAGTCTCCGGCGGACAGGTTTGGGTGGGGGGGCCATGATGGACCCTTTGGCCTGACAGGAAAAAAACAAACCAACTGTATAAATCATCTGAACAAATGAGGACATTTAGGCCCCCAGTATTGGCATCATGATCTCAGTAAGTCCACTACTTACAGAGTTCACAGTAGCTGCAGCTCTCTCTTCCTGGTTGTCAATCTTCACAGTTCTCAAAGGCCCAGCCCCTTCTGTAGACTTCTCTACCTGTGAACAGAGCACACACAGTCTCAGTCTCTTTTCTTATAACAGAGCACAGCTGATAGAACAGGTTCTGTATTATACTCTATGTCTGACTCACTGGCAGACTCTCTGGGTGCTTCTCCCCGTCGTCACTGGGCTGATCTGAGGCAGCGAACGCCTGGAACTGACTGAAGTCAGCGAAGTTGGGCTGCTCTGGGATCTGCTGGGGCGAGGTAGTGGAGTGAGCTGCCAGGCCCTCATCCGAGCGATGCCCACTATGAGGACCAGAGGTCTGGGGACAAAGGGAATAGGATAGACAGAGTTCAGACTTAACACTGCATATTGAAAACTGAACACAACCTTGAACTGGAGAGTACATGGTCAATGACTGTAGTCTGTGTAGAGTGAATAGAGCGTATGGACAAGAAAAGACAAAGGGAAGAGATTTCAGCATTTCAATGTGTATATTTCCTATTAAAAAAAAGACTGCCCAGAGGTGGCAACATCTCTTCTGCTATGAGATTGACTTTCTTCTGTCTGTATTGGTTTTCTACCTGTGTGGGTAGCGGCCTAGGAGGTATGGCTGGAGGACAGGCCACGACTCCAGATTGTTGTGGCCCTGTGGGGTGAGCGGCAAAGTTTCTGTTCATGTCTAGCGAGGAGGAGCGGGAGTGGGAGGCATTGGGCCTGGGAGGGGGTGGTGGGGGGGCAGCCGCCACCTTTAGACCTTCAGGAGAGGTCCCAGAATTAGACCTACAACCCAGACAACACGGCTAGTGAGCTTACTGTTCAAAAGTGCTTCAATAAACAAAGCATCTATTATCTCTAGACATTGAGACTAACTTACCTTTGTCTTGTTACAACACTTGTAATTGGGTCTTGATCTGAAGTATATGAATCTGAACTGCTATAACCATCACCTTTAGTAAAGAACATGAGTATTCTGTTTAACCAATCCTCAAGGAAATGCCATATAATTATGGTCACATGACATTTTCTACAATAGATTTGCCTACAAACTGCAATAGTCCTAAGTTCCTTATGATAATGGAACATCGCTTGACACTTACCAGAGTTAGCTGTTACAAACTTCATAGAGGTGGCAAGCTTGGTTTCTTCAGAGAGCTCAGGTGGTTTAGCCATCAGGGGACTGGTAGGATGTGTGTGGTCTGCAGGAATGAGAAAGAAAAACAGTAAATTCCATCAACAGTATATATATATATATATATATATATATATTTTTAAACAGTTCTTAAGAGAAAAAGGTACAGTGCATCCCTTCACCACTCCCAGCCAAATAAGTGAGAGTTGCTAGTTGATGGAGTCTCAAAAGTGAACACTGCTTTAGAGGACAGAGCTCAGTGTATGTTTAAGCGCTGTTATCATATGGGGAAACCATCTTACCACTTCCGGTTCTCTTCAGCTCCATCTCTTGCATATGGATCTTGCTTGGGGTCATGCGGATGGGAACAGGGTGGACAATAGCTGTATCCTGTAAGGACAAAGGTTTATTGTTTGATCATTAGCTCACAATAATAATGCCTGGAATCTATCCATTCCCTTTCTGACTGTAAAGAGAACTCCTTTCATACTGTCAGAACAGTTTATAAGGTTAGAAAAGGCTTACAGTGGGGCAAAAAAGTATTGTCAGCCACCAATTGTGCAAGTTCTCCCACTTAAAAAGAGGAGGCCTGTAATTTTCATCATAAGTACACTTCAACTATGACAGACAAAATAAGAAAAGAAAATCCAGAAAATCACATTGTAGGATTTTTAAGGAATTTATTTGCAAATTATGGTGGAAAATAAGTATTTGGTCACCTACAAACAAGCAAGATTTCTGGCTCTCACAGACCTGTAACTTCTTCTTTAAGAGGCTCCTCTGTCCTCCACTCGTTACCTGTATTAATGGCACCTGTTTGAACTTGTTATCAGTATAAAAGACACCCGTCTACAACCTCAAACAGTCACACTCCAAACTCTACTATGGCCAAGACCAAAGAGCTGTCAAAGGACACCAGAAACAAAATTGTAGACCTGCACCAGGCTGGGAAGACAATCTGCAATAGGTAAGCAGCTTGGTTTGAAGAAATCAACTGTGGGAGCAATTATTAGGAAATGGAAGACATACAAGACCACTGATAATCTCCCTCGATCTGGGGCTCCACGCAAGATCTCACCCCGTGGGGTCAAAATGATCACAAGAACGGTGAGCAAAAATCCCAGAACCACACGGGGGGACCTAGTGAATGACCTGCAGAGAGCTGGGACCAAAGTAACAAAGCCTACCATCAGTAACACACTACGCCGCCAGGGACTCAAATCCTGCAGTGCCAGACGTACTGGCTTAACCAGGGGGACACATGTCCAGGCCCGCCTGAAGTTTGCTAGAGAGCATTTGGATGATCCAGAAGAAGATTGGGAGAATGTCATATGGTCAGATGAAACCAAAATATAACTTTTTGGTAAAAACTCAACTCGTCGTGTTTGGAGGACAAAGAATGCTTTGGGGCTGTTTTTCTGCAAAGGGACCAGGACGATTGATCCGTGTAAAGGAAAGAATGAATGGGGCCATGTATCGTGAGATTGAGTGAAAACCTCCTTCCATCAGCAAGGGCATTGAAGATGAAACGTGGCTGGGTCTTTCAGCATGACAATGATCCCAAACACACCGCCTGGGCAACAAAGGAGTGGCTTCGTAAGAAGTATTTCAATGTCCTGGAGTGGCCTAGCCAGTCTCCAGATCTCAACCCCATAGAAAATCTTTGGAGGGAGTTGAAAGTCTGTGTTGCCCAGCAACAGCCCCAAAACATCACTGCTCTAGAGGAGATCTGCATGGAAGAATGGGCCAAAATACCAGCAACAATGTGTGAAAACCTTGTGAAGACTTACAGAAAACGTTTGACCTCTGTCATTGCCAACAAAGGGTATATAACAAAGTATTGAGATAAACTTTTGTTATTGACCAAATACTTATTTTCCACCATAATTTGCAAATAAATTCATAAAAAAATCCTACAATGTGATTTTCTGGATATTTTTTCTTCTCATTTTGTCTGTCATAGTTGAAGTGTACCTATGATTAAAATTACAGGCCTCTCATATTTTTAAGTGGGAGAACTTGTGCAATTGGTGGCTGACTAAATACTTTTTTGCCCCACTGTATATGCGTGGCAATTATGCAGATTTAAGAAACCAGAAGATATGGGAAAGATATTTCATACTGCTATAATTGATCAAATAGCCCTGACATTGACTTGCCTAGTTAAATAAAGGTCAAAATAAATAAATATATTGTAGAACCCAATATATCATATTTTTAATATGGGACAGAAAGTTGAGTATCCAATAAACTAAGCAAGCAAAATCACATTGACACCTCCGTTGTGGCAGATTCAGCAGAATTAAGTACATGCACTCGAAGAGAGAGATCAAGGGGCCAAGGGTTAATATTATCATTAATACAGAAACAGGCAAACTATGTGATTGACTTACAGGGTCAGCTGGTGCAATGTTAGAATCAAATTGGGTCAGAGTTTGTGAGCTGGAGGAGCGTTCACTAAAAGTCTCCCACTGCTAGAGACAAGAGCAGAAGTACATCAGCACCACAGGCATCTCAATGGATCGTCACACACAGGATGATTCCAGACCCAGTTACAAACCCCACTGCTCTCCCACAGGAGGGGTGATGAACTACATTTATCATCACATATCATCCATTAGTAATAGTGAGGAGGGGGTGGATATTGGCTAGAAACTGGTTAGTGATAACTAGATAAACAGAAATGGAGCAAACTGACTTTGGGACTGATAAGAATATCAACAATTGCAGCTTTCTGACAAAACATATACAGTATGTAAATTAGTAAGTACTAAGTGGTGTTTCTCAGAAATGGATAAGAAAGGTTCTGAATCAGGAAAGTCCTGCAAGAGGATAGGTACTAAAACCTCACAATGGAAAGGACCTTATCGATCATTTCATTGAGAAGTCATTTACAAAATGCTGGAAAGGTAAAAGTTCAATAATGTCCTTTTCTACAGTGATAACATGGGGTGGTGCTGTGTCCAACCTCGTTGCCCTGGTTGAGATCAGGCCAGGTCTGGTTGAGTGAGGGCATGGGGGACTTGTTTGGGGTCACCTCGACAGGGGAGCCCGAGTAGCCGACGTCGGGGGCCTGGTCTGGAACCTCTAGAACATGGAATATTTATACCATCAGGATGACTGTTCCATTCAATCACACTTATTTCTTTCCATGTTTCATAAATCAACTGTCTGCAGCAGATGGTCCCCGGGGCAGATTTTGACAGATTCAGAATATGTAGCAGTAGGAAAGTACGAGGTATTACCTGCTGAGTCATCCAAGTCAATAAGCTTTGGCATAAGACTCTCTGGCAGCTTTTCGGGAAGGTCATAGCCATTTTTCCTAGCAACAACAAGATGAAATGCAGCACAGAACTCATCCAGTGTCAACGCCCCGTCTTTATCAAAATCCGAAAGCTCCCTGTAATGCAAAGAATGTGAGAATATTTATTTAAACCCACTCATGCATTGCAATCTCCTGGAATCCCTTGTGAATTCACCAACTGGTAGCCAAATTCATTAATTGAAGAGGAGTTACCGAAGGTTATATTTTCCATTCTTTGATATAGCTTCCTAGATTAAAACTGAAGCAGATAGCTCATATGTTATCATTAGATATGTGGAACATCTCAACTAAAGCCAATAGCACACCTTCTAATAACTTACCAAATGTGGGACAGTTCAAGAATAGGTAGCTTTGATTTAGTGAAAAACTCTTTTGCGGCAGAACCTGTAATATAGACAAAGGGGAAAAGTCAGTTAGTGATAGGCCAATCATTGTAGTGTAACAGCCAGAGTCCCTGTAACCTTTAAATGGGAACAAGTGTAAAAGGTGGTCTCAAACTAGGGTTGCAAAATGTCCTTAAATTCCCTGGTTTGTCAGAAATCCTGGTGGAAGATTCCTGATGTTCTGCTCATTCCAAGAATCCTCCATCCAGGTTTAATGGAAAACCTGGACATTTTTGGAAAGTTACAACCCTATTCCAGACAAAGATCACTCTACTTACCAGGAATGAAACCGTTGAGGTCGGGCTGGATGGTCTTGAACTGATTGATGTAATACTGCCTCTGCTCGTCTGTGATTTTCCAGGGGTCGTCATAACCGCTACTGGACTGTCTTTGGATTTCATTGGCTGTAGTAACAGACGCAACCGTTCGTATGGAAGAGTTCTCCTAAAGGCAGCCAAGTGAAACATTTAGAGGAAAATAACAGATTGAAACAATCCTTTGGAAGAGCTGTGATAGTACTAATAGGTAATGAATACACAGACTGTTGGACGATGGGAAATAAACAGAAGAGTATCAGAAGAGGATTTGCAAGTGTTTGTTTTCAAATACCTCAACCCACTTACAATGAATCTTGTTCATTTGGACACAGAACTGTTCCTGATTTATTGCAGTGAAATATGTATTTTTATGAAGGGGAAACTGAAGCCATCAAAAAAGAGCATATAGTGAAGTAGGCTAGACAAGAAGTTAAGATAAAGCTCCATCTCTGCCTTTAAGTGAGAAAGATGACAGGTCCATGGAAGCATTTGCTGCACTACCTGGACCTGCGAGAGATGCATTGGTGGCATTTTGCTGGAGGAGGGGGGATAAGTATCTTTCAAACTGACCCAGCTTTCCTGAACGGGGGGAGGTGAGTGGGCAGACCACATCCCATCACCTACCACCACAGGTCCTATGGAGAGAGGATAGTTACACAGCCTCAGACAGTGCCATTAGATTACACAAAGATCGTTCTTGCAACAGTAGAGAGCATCCTCAAGAACTGTTGAAGGACTGGACTACAGAGAGACAGTGCGGTGAAGAAGTATTTGCCCCATTTTTTGATTGTCTCTATTTTTTGCATGAAGCATGAAGTGCTCATTTCAAGTCGTGCCACAACATCTCAATTGGGATTAGGTCTGGACTTTGACTAGGCTATTCCAAAACTTCAAATTTGTTGCTTTTTAACCATTTTCATGTTCATTTTAATTATTCAACTAGGCAAGTCAGTTAAGAACAAATTCTTATTTACAATGACGGCCTACCAAAAGGCCTCCTCCGGGGACAGGGGCTGGGATTAAAAATAAAAATATATAAATATAGGACAAAACACACATCACGACAAGAGAGACAACACAACGCTACATAAAGAGAGACCTAAGACAACAACATAGCAAGACAGCAACACAGAATGGTAGCAACACAACATGGTACAAACACTGGGCACAGACAACAGCACAAACGGCAAGAAGGTAGAGGTGTGTTTTGGATCATTGTCTTGCTACATGACACAGTTGTGCTTCAGCTTCAGACGGTGGCCTGACATTCTCCTGTAGAATTACCTGATAGAAGGAACCATGAATTCTGCTCTATTAAGTCAAGTCGTCTAGGTCCTGAGGCAGCAAAGCATCCCCAAACCATCAAACTACCACCACGCTTGACCGTTGGCATGAGGTTCTTACTGTGGAATGCAGGGTTTGGTTTTCACCAGACATAAAATGGGACCCATCTCATCCAAAAAGTTGACTCGTGTTTGCCAAAAAGCACCTGGATGATCATCAAGACTCTTGGAAGAGTGTTCTATGGACAGATGAGTCAAAAGTATAACTTTTTGGACGACTTTGCTCATGAAATAAGTACGTAATTTGTTATTTATTCACTCAGGTTCCCTTTATCTAATATTATGTGTTGGTTGAAGATCTAATAACATTTAGTATAAAAAAAATGTGCAAAAGTAGCTACAATTAGAAAAGGGGCAAATACTTTTTCACAGCATTGTATGACATCAACATCCTCGTCAGGAAACAAACCAGTTCTGTTTATTGGCTGAACCTCTCATTTATTTAAGACATGCAAAAGTTACAGGATGGTGAACGTCAATAAGACGCATTATTGGACATCTCCATCGCCAGATTGTCATCTTCGCAGAGGATACAGTTTGCAGAGTAGAGTGTGTACCTGATTGTGCTTCTCTGAAAGGTGTCCAGACAGCACCTGCCACCACCACAGGAGGTCTCTCTACGTTCCCCCCGCTTGCCTGCCGTTTGTGCTTTCTCCAGGCATGAGGCGAGGTGGGAGGGGACTGGTGGGGAGATACCACTGGGGATGTGGTGTCGGGCTGCAGAGGGGTAAATAACATTAGATAAAACGTATGTCTATCAAAGTTAGATCTGTCTCAGTTTCTTCAAAAAAGGATAATACAAATTGGTTTGTATCAAATAAATGTTGATTTCCTTGCCTTTTCCAACATGTAGGCTATATCAAACTTTCACCACTATCAAAATACCAGCTCTTATTGAGCATGATATCTAAACTACTTCTCCAGGCGGGAAGAATGATTATGACTGACCTGTGGTTCTACTGTGGGCACACAGGGCTGGATGACCTCGTGGGCAGACACCTTCTTGACCTGCCCCCGGCCAGGGGGTCGTGGAATCACACCCTGGTAAGGCCCCTGGTTCTCCAAGTCGGGGTACATGGCTGTGTGTCTGGCCTCCTGCTCATTTTTGGCCACAACAAAGCGAGGCAGAGGCAAGTCCTTGACTGTGGATGAAAAACACTGCTTGATAACAGCACTACCTCAAATCCCCTCCAGCTAGTTGTCTTGACAAGTCAGTTGTTGTAGTTTAGCATGGCTTATCACAACAAAAGTGTTGATATTGAAAACCAGATCAAGTTAAGTATTACAAGATTGACAACGTGTGTGTGTGTGTGTGTGTGATGTGTGTGATATATATATATATATCTCTCTCAAAGGTGCTTTACAAAGCTTGATGTAGTCATATGACAATTCTAGTTGTTTTTCTTTGTTGAGTTAATGTGTGTGTGTTTTTATGTATTTTTGTAGTTTGTCAGGGTAATTGCTTGTGTGTGGGAGTGATTATTTTGTTCGTTTTTTTCTTGGTTTGTTTGCTTTTGTGTGTCCACCAAACTGGGGTAGTGGGCTGAAAGGGTGGGGTGTTCTCGGGGAGGTGTGGAGGGTAGTCTGGGGGACCATGAACCTTTACCTCCCACTTTCCTATTGTGGTTTGAAAAGAAAGACCAAACACAGGACAAAAAAAAGGTGGCGGCTAAAAAAGACGGGGAAAAAAACCTGATGTTCATGTTCTGAAGGGCAACTTGGAGTCTTTTCCTCCAATCTCACTGGCCCAGCCGCCCGTTTGGGTTGAGCAATTTCCTGTTGACTTAAGTCTCTATTCTTCTCTTGTATCTTAACCCTACAGGGATGCCTTTATTTCCTGCAAATGCTCACCAATGCTCTATCTCTGAACCATCCATATATTTGCATCCTGTTGCTTATTAATAGACAGATATGAGACTTGGGTGAGTCTCCCAAGTGATGCACATATCCTCCATGTTTTGACAGAATATTACACATTTAAAAACAGCTCATCTCTAGGGAGCAAATTCAGTTCAATACCAAAACATACCTTATTTGTATTTTAGGCCCATGTGTTAGGGCTGTGATGATACCAGTATTGCGATATTTGGTCATTAATGATGTTTGTTTCCAACATTGTGTCTGTTTTCCTAAATAAGTTAAATCTGCTTTGTGTTTTGTTAAATTGCCACGATAATAACGAGTATCGCCATATTGGTATTGTCTCGGCCCTACTGTGTGTCCATTGATTCAAATGGGAAACCTAGTCAGTTGCACAACTGAATGCAACTAACCCAACCCCTCTGAATCAGGGAAGAAGTTGGTAAGTGTAGGCTATCCTTATTCCATCTTTGAAGTTATGCAATCAGCTCTCCTGTTGCAACGTTTGAAGTCAAATAAATGCCATTGTATAGTCATGGGGGTTTTAGGGGTCCATTTCTAATAGTTGGAGAATTCTAGACATGTTTACTCACCAGAATTGAGGCTCTCTACCCGGAGAGGCAGTCCAGACTGGGCTACAGCGATGAGTTTCAGTGCAATGTAAAACTGGCTCCTTCCAAAATGGCCCAGGCGAGTGGCTCCACAGAGCTCTGTTATCTGAGACAACAAAATATTACCAACATCAGTCTGTAGAGTGATACAAACTCATTATGTTAATGGACTACTGTTTTGTGCCAAAATGTTATAATGGGGAGAATGCTGCAGTCTCTCGCAGAGAAAGTTCCAAGGACATTGCTTCCTAACAGAGGAAGACAGTTGTTGCTTTGCATGCTTACTGAGCAATGTGACTTGTGTCTGCACAAAATGGTCTGTAATGTCTAAAAGGAACATGCACTATCTGAATATGGAGAGGTGTACACCTTTAGCATTGCAGTGCTATAGGGTAAGACCAACGTTGGTTAAAAAAAAATGATGCTACCAGCCTAGGCCTAGTGAGTCAGCATCATTTCAATGTGAAATAGGCGGTCAAACTGACAGACCCAGGAAACATTTCACATCTCAGATTTATGGATCATGTATAAAGCCTATTCTTCAGTACACTAAACAACCATAGCAGAAACTATTAGTCTTGTGTTTCTGCAGGAGGAAGAAATCATGGCCCAAAAAAATAGCAAGTTAATTATGTACACCAGGACAAATGGCTGAGGAATTAGACTGAGCCGGTCAATAACTGACACTTCGAATGAAAGACAGCCCAGAAATCCTTCAACCGTGACAGTAATGTTGATGCCAGCCCAGAAATTGATAATAGCACGAATATACAAAGAAATAGGCAAGCTGAACAGAACTATGTTCAAGTAACTCAGTCTGTGCTACAACGCACATTCTACTGACTTTACATCTTGGATTTGATAAATCATTCAAATGAGCACTTTGACCTTTGGATAGGTCATTATCAACAAACCATCACAATAAAGGAGCACCACTTTCGATTTGCCTGCTGGGGGGGGGGGGGGGCAGCTCAGATAAAACCTTTTACAACTGTGTGCCGTTTTCAAGGGATTGTAAAATAAATGTTAACTACTTGGTTGTAATATTATCACCTCTTGAAGAGCATAGAATGACATTTCTGATTATTCCATGCAAAACAATTGTACACATTTAGCTATAGCCGAATATGCACTCTTAAGGAAAAGGAGCCTACCGTTATTCCTTAAGGTCCAAGGAACTTATTTGCTGAGTTAGACTGGCTCTTGCAGCCCAAACAACCAAATTCTCCATCTAAAACATGAATCGATTCTCAATTGCGATACGCGTCTAGAAACATAAAGCCCTTTACTTTCATTTCAAATAAAAAATGCTAAATACTCACTAATCCTATAAAAAAAGGTGGGTATCAATTTAACCTTTTCTTTATTATTTCTCGGTGATATTAAAAGATACCGTACCGCAAGTGATGCGTAGTAATGTTCCTCCCAAGCTTCTGGGTTCTTAACAAAACGCACCAGTACAGAAGAGGCCTTCATCCAATGACTCTGATGTCTAATGTAATGTCATGGAAATGAGAGTCATGATCAGGAGCTAATGTAGCTCTATCAGAGTAATACAACAAGTAACTGCATGTTTATCATGATCAGTAAACATCAATTGATCATGTAATTTCAGATATGTTAGGGTAGTTTCACAATATCTCTCAATATTGGCCACCATCAATTGGATATTTGAGTGATATAAAAGTGAAGTAGACCTGTCAAGTATGAGTGGTTTAGGTTCATTTCCCATCCTTTGTGGGCTCTGCATGTCAAGCAGAAGGGATGTATTTGCCGATGTACTGTTAGTTGATAATGTTTACTTGGTAAGCTACTGGTAGAAACTTTGTACACTTGGCTAAACATAGTGGTAAGTAGAGGTAATGTACTTTTTTCTCCAATCAACGTAGGCCAACCTAGTGAAGTTGGCTATCATTATCAAATTTTTAACATGACTTTTAAGAGTGTTTAATCACTATTGGTGCTAACAGACATGATAGGCTTCATTGATTGATGGACCATGACAAATTGGCTAACTAGCTAATAACATGTTTGACTACACATTTAGCTACATACCAAATTGATAGGCTACCCTCACTTATCTGAAAATACATGATCAATGGATGTTAACTGATCATGATTAAGCATGCAGTTAATTGCTGATTAACTTGGATGATAGAGCTAAACATTTGGAATAATCGGAAATGTGTATATCAAGAGGTGATGATATTAAAACCAAATAGTTATAACATTTATTTAACAATCCCTTGAAAACGACACATAGCTGGGCTCCTGAGTGACGCAGCAGTCTCTGGCATTGCATCTCAGTGCTTGAGGCGTCACTACAGACATCCTGGTTCAAATCCAGGCTGTGATTGGGAGTCCCAAAGGGCGGCACACAATTGGCCAAGTGTCATCTGGGTTTGGCCGGTGTAGGCAGTCATTGTAGGCAGTCACTGACCTGTCTAGTTAAAGGTACATGCATATACATACACATGTATATATTAAACGGACACAATCTCATATATATATTGTCACACACAATTGTCGTTAATAGCAAAAGGTGGGGGTCGCATTACCCCCCAGCAGCCAAATCGATCGCTCTGCACAGTATTATGTTTTATTGATAACGACCTATATAATCAAGGTAATACAAATAATATTGTGTCCGTTTAATATGGACAATATTATTGTAAACTTTGTATCCAGTCATCAACTAAGTATCAACTGCACAAGGAAGGAAGTGGGCTATAGACTGTTAGGTACCTAATAATTAAAATTGTAAGACTATCAAGCAGAAAGATAGCTAGAAGAACATTAGAAATAAATATGGTGCTGAAAGAACATGTCTATTAACATCAGTTTGCCCATGTAGATAATGGAATGCTAGCAACTTGCTAACTTCCTCTGGGTAGCATACTTGGTTAGCAGTTAGCAAAGTGAAAAGGGGCTTTACAACTGGCTAACGTTAGAAGGTGTCTTGTCACGTTCACCAGTCAACAAGCACGCCACATACAATAAATCTCTATCACACTTCACAGATTGATACATTAGCTAGCTTACCTGCAGGACAACCTCACTGGGTAGCTGGGCCGCCCGGAAAAGATCAAGAACTTTGCCGTTGGAAGCCACTTTCTTGGTGTTGTCCGTATCGCAATAAACGAACAAATCAGAGTAATACTTCTGCTCCACATCAGTTAACGTTAAACTTTCCATTATGGCATCAAAAGTACGCGATCAGCAGACTAATTTTGTTATCCTTGTGATAACTGGACTCAACAAGGCGAGAGGAGCGACGTTGCTGGTCAGCTTTGCTAGTTTCTCAGCTTAGCTAAATACAACTGTAGTTAGCTAGCTATGGCAAGAAGGAAGGGTTTAATTTTTTTGTATTTCACCTTCGTGAATGTCCTCAGAAACTAGCCTAGTAGCAATATTACGTGCCGACTAATTAGAACAATGATTTATTTCGGATAATTATGAATTGATCAATCAATAAAATGTGAGTAAATAATGACTGACGTTGCTACCAACGTTAGCTAAACAAGCTAGCTATATGATATTAGCAGGTAGCTTAACTAACAACGTTAGCCTGAAGTCAGCAGTGCCAGTAGTCAACTTCCGAGACTGGACGTCGCTATTGAACAGTAAATCAACCGGAATTCGAGTTCTTCCGGTTCTATTCCGTTACCGTATGTTGTTTCAATCAATTTAAAATCTTTCTTAATTATGTTAGAAGTAAAGTTTCAGGGTCTTTTGGCTCTTTCCTCCATCAGCCAGAGCCGCCATTCCTATACCCCGTGATGTCATCGTGAGAGTCAGCGCGTGTCTGCAAAGCAGGGGGGACTAACCGTGTCCCGGATGAAGGATGTCAACCATAGAAATATAATGAATAGAACGGGTCTCCCCATTCAATTCAATGGCCTTTTGTCATTTGACAAAGTCCGTCCTTAGCCCTCTCTTTCCCGTCCTCTCTTCTCCGTAACCCGGAAACCGATAAGTGTTGTGTGGTCGAGGAGTTGTTCCAATTCGTTTGTAGGCAAACGGAAGACGGTCCTCCCCTCCTCGATAGCCTCCTTTTGGTGAGGAAGCAGAAGTGTATCCTTCTCAGAACAATTTTGAAATCTGCCACACCCCCTTTGAATCCGTTATTGTTTTATCGAAGGAATGCACTCAAATATGTGTTCCTTATCATGTATTTTAAAAATGTCCTGCACAACTAGCTACATTTGTTTTAATCACTTTATACATCTATTTTGGGTTTTCCCCCAAGTGTTGGAGAAGGAGTCTCATTTCATACAAGTACATTTTCGTCCACTTTCCCCTCTCCTGGCTGCCTCTCCTTTTCTCAATTGATTTGCTTAATTCCTGCGTCCTTAATTCCTGCATCCTCTCTCCAAGGTAATCGGGGCGAGGCACTGAGGAGAGGGAAAGTGGATGAAAAATGAGATTGCATTTGGATTACTGTTACAGTGCTATTTGGGTTATTAATTGGATTTGTTCAGACATTTCTTAATTTCTTTCTTTTTACATTGTGTGTATTTTTGTGTATTTTTGTATTGTGTGTTTTGTATTGCTGTTTTACTACACTGTTGGAGCGAGAAACACAAACATTTCGCTGCACCTGCGATAATGTCTGCAAATCTGTGTACGCTACCTGTAGGGTTCTGCATTTCTTTTCTTAGTCAACCTTGTTATTTTTATTTGTGTTCTTGAACATAGCCATGTTTCTTTGTGTTCTGGAACATAGCCCTGTCTTTCATTTTTGTTGATTGATTTCACCTGTGTTCGGTCTCATCAGTTCCCTATTTAGTTCAGTTCTTTCTGTTTGTATGATTGTGAGGTTTTGTTTGTTTTTGACCATTGCCTGCGACCATGATTCTTGCCTTTTGCATCAGACCGTGGCTCTCAGTTCACCTCACTTGTATGGAAATAATTCATGGAACACCTGGGGATCATGGTCAGTCTCCCCTCTGGGTACTGTCCTCAAGCTAATAGGCAGGTGGAGCAGGTTAATTAGGAAGTGGGCAGGTTCCTGAGGTATTACTGTCGGGACCGGTGGGGGAGTGGGTGGGTTTTTTACCTTGGGCGGAGTACGTGCAGCATTCCCTCTGCCACTCCTCCACTAACCTCCCCCCAACACGCACTGGAAAGGCGTATCAGCCGGCCCTGGCACCTTGGCATCCCAGCCTGACTGAGGCCCCTGCGGTGGACGAGTGGTTTCGGCGCGCTGAGGAGACCTGGAACGCTGCGCACACTCGTCTCCAGCGGGCTGTGTGTTGGCACAAGAAACAGGCCGACCGCCACTGCAACGAGGCGCCTGTTTTCTCTCCAGACGACCAGGTCTGGCTCTCCACCTTTAACCTGCCTACCCTGCTGGAAGCTAAGTCTTTGGTTTGTGTGTCTGTTTTTAAAGTCCTGAGGAGAGTTAATGAGGTAACGTACCATTTGCAACTCCCTGTTGACTTTTCATGTCTCTCCTCAGGCTAGTGGTGTCTGGTCCCCTCGCTGAGGCTGAACCCTGTGACGCCCTGCCTCCTCCTCTGGACATCGAGGGAGGTCCGTCATACTTGGTCAGTGAAGTCCTGGATTCAAGGCGACAGGTGGGGCGTCTCCAGTACCTCATCGACTGGGAGCGGTACGGCCCAGAGGAGTGGTGACGTGTTCCTGCGGTGGACATCCTGGACTCTTCGCTGACCAGGGTTTTTCACCATTGGAGCCCTGACTGACCCACACCTTGTACCTGAGGCCGGTACTGAGGTCTGTCTTGTCTCATTACGCACACCTGGTTCCCCCAGATTTAGTGTGCCCTCTCTTCCCCATTGTGTTTTTTCTTCTCCATTGGTGTTGAGTACCTTTGCTCTGTTGTATTGTGCACTTGTTGTTTTAAAGGAGACATAAAACCCTTATTACGTATTCCTGTGCCTGTCTCCTATCATTATACAGCATTAATAGTTATTGTTGATGGCCTTCATGAGAGAATTACATTGGGGGATTATGTAGATTACATTTTTGATTCATTTAGTTACTTAACTGGTTAGACCAATAGACTTATAAAGAGGGGTTCCTGCAGATTCATTGAGAGTGTGGTTCGATGTGACAGTTATTGATGTTTGTTCCCATAAGCACAAAGTCAGTATAAATTCCTGACAATAGTCTAAATGAATTGAAGAACACGTCAGCTTTTGCCAGGATTTTACTCAAGCAATTTTACATCTAGGTAACGTGTTTGGTGCAGTATTTCTCAAGTAAAATGTCTTATGTAGACGATGCTTGGCAGGTCCGTTTCACTGTTTCCATCAAACTTTTGTGTGTAAAGTACGTCGGATAACATTTAATGACAGGCCTGATGGAAACATTTCGGAGGAACTTTCAAAATGTTGACAAAACAAAATATGCCAGAAGTTGGGATAATTGTCTAAAATAAATCATGCAAGGGCTGTCGGTGGAACGCTTGGTTATATCAATACCCTTATTTTATTTATTTTATGCAGTTTATCTGCGGTCAAATGGTATTTTGGATGCAGAATAACTGCAGTGTACTTGTTGCAGATAAAAGACTGTGCGTGATGTAGTGCACACACACATTTGCAGTTAAATTCAGTTTGGAAACACCACTGGTGGGGAAATGATCATAGTCTTTATGCAGATGTTAGAATATTCGCATGAAATCTGAAATGTCACCAATTGGATGGAAACCTCGCTAATAGCGATGTTCCTGTTAACTTATGTGATTTTGTTTTTTCACGACATTTAAGTTCGCATAGAAAATACAATTTCCTACTAGGGTGCATTTCCAATGAGAACGATCTTGTGTCGATAAAAACATTACCGATTTAGGCAATTTGTGTAATAAATCAGTGACCGCCTGTATGCTCTCCCACCTATCTGTCATGTCTCATGTAGCCTTATTTGCCACATTCTAATTATTCACGTGCCAATGTATTGACACGGTCCGTGACATTGTAAAACTTGCCAACCAGAAAAGAAAAGTGACGCAATTCAGGCATTCTTGAACGAGAAACTAAATGTTTTAGTTGCAAGCAGTAGACATTTTGAATGCAATGTGGAATGGATCTTTATAGTTACGCGGTGACGTCACGTCTACCTTACAAATTATTCGGCAATCATCCTCTATTCGAAAAATCCACTCGTTGAATAGATAAAAATAGCTGTTTCAATGAACTTGTCAAGTGATTTTATTTTTAATGTTGACATTTAGAAAGTTTCCATAGAAAATAGACGCAATAATTGCCTGCTAGGGTGAGGTTACCTGGACGCAAAAGCCAGCATGGATAGTATGCAATTTCATATTTGATCGATCTTTAGAAAAATTGTCCTATATATCTGCCGTTTCCATTAGGCTACACCTAATGGTGTAGCGACGTCGCTTTAGTCAAATAAACCCGGGTCAATGGAAAACTGCCTACTGTTGTCGATCTTTCGAAACGTTTATCTTCCGTTTCCATTACACATGTAATCATTTTTTGTTGCGACATTGCTTTTGTCGAATAAACCTGCGTCAATGGGAACTTAGTTAGTGCAGGGTGTATTCTGCGGATAGAGCGCAATCACCGCAGCTGTTTATCGGGTATGCGTGGGCATTGTTCAAATCAAAACCCAACCATCAAGTAAGTCCTGACGAACTCTTAATGAAATATCACAAAACCCAGTTTAGATTATATTGACTTCATGACAAATGAACCTACTTGCACTTTCTAGTCAATTTTTGCACTGGAATAAATGTTTCTGACAAACATCGCTGTCACATGCCGTTCAACGAAATAAGTTGGTTCTCGAGTTCAGGTCTGCTTTATTAATGCAGATGCAAATTACTTATGTATTTAATCAAACATCACACGAAGCTACTAGTGGTGCTCAAATTAATTATGAAAGGGTTTTTGAGATGGGCTATTATCAATCTATCTGTCAGTGTCTAGCAATCTTCACCCTGGCCTTAGTCCTTTTTTTTTTAGAGTGAACACATTTATTGCCCCTCAACAACATAGAAGCATATGTGTTAGTCAGTGACGTAGAATGTCAGAGGCTGTGGTTGACCAGGCCTGAGAGGTTCATTAGGTGCAGTTCAGGAGTATGTGGGGCAACCTAGGACTTTATAAACTGTTATTGTTTCTCTTGAGGATGATAAGAGGAAACTAACCAAGAACAAATCAAAATAAAATGTTATTGGTTCCATACACATGGTTAGCAGATGTTAATGCGAGTAGCGACATGCTTGTGCTTCTAGTTCCGACAGTGCAGTAATATCTAACAAGTAATCTAACAATTCCCACAACTACCAAATACACACAAATCTTTAGTAAGAATAAGAATGGAATAAGAATATGTACATATAAATATATGGATGAGCGATGACTGAGGGGCATAGGCACGATGGTATAGAATACAGTATATACATATGAGATGAGTAATGCAAGGTATGTAAACATTATTAAAGTGACTAGTGATCCATTTATTAAAGTGGCCAATGATTTTGAGTCTATGTAGGCAGCAGCCTCACTGTCTCAGTGATGGCTGTTTATAGTGATTGCTGTTTAACAGTCTGATGGCCTTGAGATCGAAGCTGTTTTCAGTCTCTCGGTCCCAGCTTTGATGCACCTGTACTGACCTCGCATTCTAGATGGTAGCGGGGTGAACAGGCAGTGGCTCGGGTGGTTGTTGTCCTTGATCTTTATGGCCTTCCTGTGACATCGGGTGCTGTAGGTGTCCTGGAGAGGAGGTGGTTTGACCTCTGTGATGCATTGTGCAGACCACACCACTCTGGAGAGCCTTGTGGTTGTGGGCGGTGCAGTTGCCGTACCAGGCGGTGATACAGCCCAACAGGATGCTCTCAATTATGCATCTGTAAAGGTTTGTTAAGGTTTTAGGTGACAAGCCAAATTTCTTCAGCCTCCTGAGGTTGCATTATCCTCAAAGCAGGCAAAGGTGTTTAATTTATCTGGAAGCAAGCTGTCTGTGTCCATGACGTGACTGGTTTTCTTTTTGTAGTCTGTAATTGCCTGTAGACCCTGCCACATGCGTCTGTCGTTGAATTGCGACTCCACTTTGTCCCTATACTGTTTGATTGCCTTGCGGAGGGAATAACTACACTGTTTATATTCGGCCATATTCCCAGTCATCTTTCTAAGGTTAAATTCAGTGGTTTGCGCTTTCAATTTTTCACGAATACTGCCATGTATCCATGATTTCTGGTTAGGGTAAGTTTTTAGTCAAAATGGGTACAACATCTCCAATGCCCTTCCTTATAAACTCACTCACGAATCAGCGTATAAATCAATATTATTATCTTAGGCTGCCCGGAACATTTCCCAGTCCGTGTGATCAAAACAATTTTGAAATGTGGATTCCGATTGGTCGGGCCAGCGTTGAATAGTTCTAGTCACAGGTATATCCTGTTTGAGTTTCTGCCTATAGGACGGTAGGAGCAAAATGGAGTCGTGGTTGGAGTTGCCGAAGGGAGGGCGGGGGAGGGCCTTGTATGCATCACAGAAGTTAGAGTAGCAGTGATCCAGTGTATTGCACGCACGCGTTCTACAGACAATATGCTGATAGCCTTGTTCTCAAATTTGCTTTGTTAAAATCTCAAGCTACAATAAATGCAGCCTCAGGATATATGGTTTCCAGTTTGCATAGAGTCCAGTGAAGTTCATTGACGGCCGTCGTGGTATCTGCTTGAGGGATATGCACGGCTGTGATAATAACCAACGAGAATTCTCCTGGGGGATATGGTTGGCATTTGATTGTAAGAAACTCTAGGTCAGGTGAACAAAATGACTTGAGTTCCTGTATGTTATGATTACACCGTGAGTTGTTAATCATGAAGCATACACCCCCGCCCTCCTCCTTCCCAGAGATGTTTATTTCTGTCGGCGCGACACAAAGAATCCCGGTGGCTGTACCGACTCGGACAACATATCCTGAGAGAGCCATGTTTCCGTGAAACCGAGAATGTTAAAATCCCGGATATCTCTCTGGAAAGCAACCTTTGCTCTAATTTAGTCTACCTTGCAATCTAGAGACTGGACATTGGTGAGTATTATACTCGAAAGCAGTGGGTGGTGTGCACGCCTTCAAAGTCTGACCAGGAGGCCGCTCAGTCTACCTCTTCTGTGGCGATGTTGTTTTGGGTCGGCCTCTGGAATCAGATCCAATGTCCGGGGTGGTGGTGCGAACAAAGGATCCGCTTCGCGAAAGTCGTATTCCTGGTCGTAATGTTGGTAAGTTGACATTGCTCTGATATCCAATAGTTATTTCCGGCTGTATGTAGTAACATTTAAGATTCTCTGGGCTAACAATGTAAGAAATAATATATAAAAAAACAAATCTGCATAGTTTCTTAAGGGACTAGAAGCAAGGCAACCATCTCTGTCGGTGCCATCATGCTAAACAAGGTATGTGCTATCTGGGATTCTTGGGATGTCCCAACTCTGACTTTACCCTATTTGAAATGTAAAATAGTTACGGTTAGGTAAGGGTGCTGGTTAGGGTCACATTTACATTTCCCAAGGGTCCCAGATAGCAATAACAGGCACAACTTCGATAGTGTTTTCTTCTCAAAGTTGCCGGGATGTCACATGTCCTACTTAGGCTATATCTGTACACTCCCAATAACATGATAATTACAACTTCTATTAGATCAAATAAACCTCATGTAGCAAATAAGCCATTACATTTTTTTGTTAACCAAATTCAACACTCATTGACCTCCATACAAAAACTCTTTGCTTGGTAAGCAAAGAAATGGCACTTGCTGGAAAAGACAGATTTTGGGCTGAGTTATCCCTCTTGCTTTGCCTCTTCCTCTCAGTTTACGTTGTGTGGTTCAAACAAAAACACCCTATTGATTGGTTGACAATGATGAATACCACAATGTAGGATGAAGTTGAAGAAACTTTCAGTCAACTGCAGTCAACTTCATGACCTATGATTTTTATAAAAATCATGCAGTTGACATGTACTATAGGTGCAAGTCGGAAAATGTTTATCCCCATAATGCAACACCCTTTGAAAGGCTGTGACACAAAAGTGATCTGTTCGAATGTGCCCATAATTGCAGCTTGTTACAATGTGACATTGATTTGTTTATTCTGCTGCTGTAGACCATTTAGCAACAATGTAGTCCATCTTTAAAATACTTTGTTGGAATATACTGTATTAATAAGGTACCATACATTATAATAATACAATACAAGGAATGTTATGACTTAAATGTCTTCATTATGACACCCCTCCCATTATTCTCCCTTGCTATTGATTTTGGCTTCTGGGAACACCTGTATAATATTGGCATGTAACATTATACACTTTGTTGTACTTCTAGGGACAATGACTGTTCAACATGAAGTATCTCTGCTTATTGTAGAGATCCAACTGTTTGCCTGTAAAAATAAGTCTAATCTAGTATTACAGTGCACGTTGTTTATAACAATAACCAATGCAAAAATCAAAGAGATAGTAGTCAATCAATCTGTCAATAGACACTTTTGTGTAAATATAGCATGTGGACACCCCTTCAAATTAGTGGATTCGGCTATTTCAGCCAACCCTGTTGCTGACAGGTGTATAAAATTTTGCACCCAGCCATGCAATCTCCATAGACAAACATTGGCAGTAGAATGGCCTTACTGAAGTGCTCAGTGACTTTCAATATGGCACTGTCATAGGATGCCACCTTTCTAACAAGTCAGTTCGTCAAATTTCTGCCTTGCTAGAGCTGTCCTGGTTGCCTGTAAATGCCATTATTGTGGAAAGGTCTATGAGCAACAACGGCTCAGCCGCGAAGTGGTAGGCAACACAAGCTCATAGAACGGGACCACCGAGTGCTGAAGCACGTAGCATGTATAAATTGTATGTCCTTGGTTCCAACACTCACAACAGAGTTCCATACTGCCTCTGGAAATAACGGCAGAACAATAGCTGTTCGTAGGGAGCCTCATGAAATGGGTTTCCATGGCCATGCATCCGCACACAAGCCTAAGATCACAATGCCAAGTGTCGGCTGGATTGGTGTTAAGCTCGCCGCCATAGGACTCTGGAGCTTCACCATCTGGCAGTCCGACAGACGAATCTGGGTTTGGCGGATGCCAGGAGAACGCTATCTGTCTCAATGCATAGTGCCAACTGTACATTTTTGGTGAGGGAGGAATAATGGTCTGGGGCTGTTTTTGATGGTTCGGGCTAGGCCCCTTAGTTCCAGTGAAGGGAAATCTTAACGCTACAGCATACAATGACAACATCAGTGCCCGACCTCACTAATGCTTGTGGCTGAATTGAAGCAAGTGCCCTCAGCAATGTTCCAACATCTAATGGAAAGCTTTCCCAGAGGAGTGGAGGCTGTTATAGCAGCAAAGTAGGCACCAACTCTCTAATAATGCCCATGATTTTGGAATGAGATGTTTGAAGAACAGGTGTCCACATACTTTTGGTCATGTAGTGTACTCTGTTAAAATAATAAAATCACCAGGGATAGGTGGTGTGATTCCTGCAATAGGGGATGCACTGTATTTTAAAACCTCTACAATTCTAGTACTGGGGGGGGACCAAAGTCTGCACACCATGTGGATTCCCAGAATCATAAAGCTATTAATGAGATCTGTAATTAATTAGTACAATAAAAGTAAGCATATTTAGTCTTCATTTGGACACTTGCTCTTTATCCTCAGGCAGTGCAGCAACTGTTTGTGAACTCCTCTCTGGCTGTTCCACCTCTTAGCTCCACTACCTCATGCTCTCTCCTGCTGTTGAAAATCCCCTGGCTTTCATATTTGTTTAGAGCCATGCTTCCTCTTTTTTGCTCCTCAGCTGACACAGCCTATTTGAGTGTATTGTTTCAGTATGATCCACTGTTTATCTGAACTGTATATATAATGATTAATGTTTCTGAATGTTTTGGTGGGGAGATGGAACTAGGTGGGGAAGCCTTGCCATTACCATGCAGTGTTAGTGGAAACATGTCATAGACATTCACAAGAGCTTTAGGAATGTTGAGTTCTCCTCACTCAACCCTGCTTTGTTTTACACATTCAGATGGACAAACTAGTGCCAAATTTGGTGTTCTGTTCAATGCCTATAAGTGCACCAATATCTTTGAGGCTTTGGTTGTGATTCTGAGGGCTGCCAAGATCTTTCTGAGGGCTGCCAAGAGGAAAAAGATCATCGCATTTGAAAGGGGAGCTGCTCCTGCAAGGTGTCCATGACAATGTTGATAACCATCAGCTTCATTCTTGTAGAGGAGTGTGTTATCATTATTCAGGTGATAAGTCAAGCGTTCCTTTGAGGCTTTACTATTACATCTACCAGGGATCATAAATCAACATTTTATAAATTCTTAGGACTACAAATATTGTATTTCTAGGGGATGAAATACGTAGACTTCTTAGGAAACAACTTCCTCCTGTTTTATTAAACCTTACAGGAATCACTAAATGGAAATTGAATTGATTGTTTAAATTGTAATTTTTCTACCTCGTGTGGAACTAAGAGAGCAAGTGCTTCAAGAGAGACCTTTGCCCATACTGCTTTTGCAAAAGCCTCTCTTGAAGCACTTGCATTTTAGTTTTTCCAATGCATGGTGTTACTGTTATTCAAGGAAACACATACTTAGTATTGTGCTCTGGTAGGAAAGAAATGTGAAACTTGATATGGGAAGCAATTGTAATTCTTCAAGAAAATGGCTAGAAAAATAAATAGAAACAATGACAAATTTAGAAATGTACAATTTCTCTGAACTAATACAATGCATTTACAGTATGATCATTAATCAAACTTCATCAAAGTGCAGTTCCTTTCCAAAGTTCATCATTGTCTTATTATGTAAATAATACATTCCTAAGAAAGCAATGGGGGGGTTCTGAGGATGGTGAATAAAGTACTAACCTTTACTTTGCAGCCTGATTATTAGCCCAATACAACAGATGCATTGCATACATCTATCTTTTTGTAGCCTTATGCTGTGTTATTACATTGCACTCTGCCTCTACTGTATTATTGAAGAACATTTGTATTCATGAAAAGGATAGGAGACCATGTAACTGCAGACTAAGTCTGCACTCAATCTATTGTTGGCAAAGCCATAGAAGATTATGACTGCAACTGTAGCCTCAGATAAAGCATTGACTTGATCCTGAGGTATTACCGTGGATTCCCGTTCCTACCAGGCCCCTTTACTTGGGACTCCCTTGCTAGATCTAATAATAATTTACAGCAATGGGTCGGGGGGCGGGGCCGTGTTTCGTCATGGAGGCAGGAGGAAAACAGAACAGCGCCTGACCGATCTACATTCAAAGCAGGAATCAAAACAAGAAACGGACACGCCTTCTTCGTAGGTTACCTTTGCTGTCACAACTGCAGAAATCTAGATGGTGATATAGCTGCAAAAACAGTACCACCTGCAATCAAGAAGAGAGAATCAGTTAATTTGAAGTGGGCTTCAAATGGAACCCGCAGAAATGGCAGACAGTCGATTATAGTTTGAAATTATTCATATCAGGATCAGTAAAATGCCCAACCAGAAAAGCAACAAGGGGAAGAGAAATAAACGCACTAATAGTAGTGGAGATGAGCAAGAAAATGGAGCCAGTGCTGCCGCAACAGTGGGAGCACCAGGGGTAACAACCTTATTGGGTGCTACAGCTGCACCGTTACACGAGCATACAAGTGGTAAGTGTGAAATTGTGTCAAAACATGCGTGACAAGTTATTGCAATGGATTTTATTGCATACGCACTAGACGACAAGCTTACGTTGTTTCACATTTCATTGTTGTCATCGACTGTACCTAACTCACGTGTTATTGCTTTATTGGCAACTAGCTTTATACATTGGTAATTTAATGATGCGTTGACATGGAGCTCCATGCACTGCCGTATCACGACGCACACATTCAGCCTGGTCTCTTAGACTAGAGTAACATAATAAACGTATATCCGGGAAACGTCAATGACGTTAAGTTACCTTTGGTAACCGCCCTACATAAGACCGAATGTTATTTTAGGCGGTACACGAAAGTAACGTGATTGGTCGGGGTGGATGGGTGAGCCTATAACGCAAACATGTAGCAACTCAAAGTTGCGTGTTTGAATCTCATCACAGACCATTTGAACTAATTAGCAACTGCTTAGCATGTTAGCTAACCATAACCTAAACGTCTAACAACCCAAAGGTTACGTGTTCAAATCTCATCATGGCAACTTTAGCATTTGAGCTGATTAGCTTTGCAACTACTTACTACTTTTTAGCTACTTTGCAACTACTTAGCATGTTAGCTAACCCTTCCCTTAACCCTTAGCCTAGTTAACGTTATCCATTTAGCCACCTAGCTAACATTAGCCACAGCAAATTGGAATTTGTAACATACTATACACCTCAAATTCGTAACATATTGAACAAATTGCAATTCGTAATATATACGAATTGTAATTAATAACATAATTTTAAGTGGTTGGCGGACATTCACAAATCATACTAATTGGAGTGTCCTGGATTTACATATGTCTTAGTATGATATGTTTCGTATCGTATGTATTAATTTGTGGATATCTATAATCCATTTGGTATTGTATGTTACAAATTGAAATTCGTACAATATGTAACAAATTTGCTAAATGTATAATATTTTACGAATTCCAATAGTTTTTGGCTAACGGTGGCTAGGTGTCTAACGTAGGTTATGAGTTAGATGGAAGGGTTAGTTAACATGCTATGTAGTTGAAAATAACTAAAAAAGTAGTGAGTAGTTGCTAAAGTTGTCCTTGATTAGATTCGAATATGCAACATTTGGGTTGGTAGACATTCGCATTATACGTCTACCCGCGACGAGCCAACCTACTTTCATTTTTGCCTTAAGTAACCTTCTGTCTCATGTACCCATACCAAACGTAACATATTGTACAATTTTACTTTACATTTACTATGTGATGTCTAGTCTGAGACCAGGCTGATCTAGAACCTGAAACGGTTCTTCAGCTGTCTGAAGAACCGTTTTGTGTTACATGTAGCACTGTTTTGGGCTCAAAGTAGAGCCCTTTCCACAGTGGGTTCTACATGGAACCCGAAAGGGGTGTACATGTGTAACAGTGCTACTTCCGACCCTCTCCTCGCCCCTACCTGGGCTCTAACCAGGGACCCTCTGCACACATCAACAACAGTTACCCTCGAAGGATCGTTACCAATCGCTCCACAAAAGCCGCAGAGCAAGGGAAACCATTACTCAAAGTCTCAGAGCGAGTGACGTCACCGATTGAAACGCTATTAGCGAGCACCTCGCTAACCAGCTAGCCATTTCACACCGGTTACACCTGGAACCAAAAACGGTTCTCCTATGGGGACAGCCAAAGAACCCTTTTGGAACCTTTTTTTCTACGAGTGTAGTGCTTCTTTAATTACTTCATTAAAGGTCTCCCCTGATTCGTTGAAGGCCACATTTTCATTAAATCTATTCATTGGACTACTTTCCCACTCACTTGGCTGTACTGATGGGTTTCCCTGTCTGATGTGTATTCAGATGGCCTTTCTCAGTGATCCATGCTCAGTGATGATGGCTCTTATGTTGCAAAATAACACAGATTCCATTAGCATTCTTCTTATTTTTGAATGTTCACACAGTCCATTACTGTTTAATGTTAAGTTCCAGACAGGCTCTGCATTGATGTTTCAGTCCTGAATCGTTCACTAACAGCATGGAATATTTTCAACATTGCATTCACAGGAGTTAGTCTTTACAGCATTAATTAAAATCTATTATGTTTAATATCATTTTGTTGTTCTGTGATATGTCCAAAGTGAATTTTGTGCCTCAAAAGCTCATGTTTGTTTTTATTTTCAAGTCATACTTTGTATGAAGATGTTATAATATATTTTTGAGTGATATAGTAACTCTTTTGTTTTGTGTTCAGCAGAAGCCCCCTGTGCCACCCCTCTTGTGTGCAGTCTGGCCAGAGACATTGACCTTGAGAAGGATGACTATCAACGTGTAGTGTGCAACAGTGATAGCTGCCCCTATGGCAACTGGATGCACTTGCAGTGCTTCTACGAGTGGGAGAGCAGCATCCTGGTCCAGTTCAACTGCATTGGAAGGGCCCGCAGCTGGAACGAGAAGCAGTGCCGGCAGAACATGTGGACTAAGAAGGGATACGACCTGGCCTTCCGCTTCTGCTCCTGCCGCTGTGGCCAGGGCCACCTTAAGAAAGACACAAACTGGTACCAGGTGAAGCGCATGACAGATGTAAAGAAGAAGATCCCTCTGGAGAAGAGCCTGGGGAAGTTGAGCAGCCTAACTGGAGCTGGAGGGGGTGCATGTGGAGGTGGGTTGGATCTGCCTGATGATCCTAAGAGGGGCAAGTTACATGGGGGCAGTAAACTGGCTCACAGAGCAAGTCAGGAGCTGCCTCACCGACAGTCAGTGGATCGGCAGAACTCTCAAGAGAGGGGACACGTAGGGCTGTTCTGTGCAAGCAGCCTGGGGCCCCGCTCACCCTCCGAGTCCCCGGGCCAGTCCCCTCCGTTAGGCTTCTCCTTCTTCTCCCCGCCCGCCTTCGCAGGGCCCCGCAACTCCCGGCACCTGGGGGAGTTCCTGAAGAATGCAGTGCACATGGATAGCCACCGGAAGCACATGCTGGCAAGCGGCATGCTGGGTCGCGGAGGCCACCTGGATCACACCATTTTGCCTCTGCCCAGACTCACCCTGGGGGACAACCCAGTGCAGTTCCTGCGAAGGCTGGACCTCACAGAGCTGCTGACCCACATTCCCAGACACAAGCTGAATACCTACCACGTACGTATGGAGGATGATGCCCAGGCGGGCCAGGGAGAAGACCTGAGGAGGTACATCCTGTCGGCTCTGAGCGCCAGCCACAGGAACATGGTCAACTGTGCCCTGTGCCACCGCACCCTGCCTGTCTTTGAGCAGTTCCCCCTGGTGGACGGGACCCTGTTCCTGAGCCCCGCTAGACATGATGAGATCGAGTACGATGTGCCGTGCCACCTGCAAGGTAGGCCTGCGGAACAATGTCTGTCTCTGAGGAACTGAATTTGAAACACTTAAGCTATCAGGTTCAGCAGACAGCCAAAACATTGCACATGCGTCATAAGTATGTTGTGATAGGCTACAAACTCAAATATTGCTAACGGAAAATGGCATCATTCTTGTTTGATATTCTGTGGACATATTTGGACATATAGTCTCAGGAAACCTGTAATTACAACATTGAAAATGATTGCCTTGGTTCCGAGCTTCCTGCTGAGGTAGAAAAAATGTGTACAGTGAAAAGTTCAAGCTTACTGTTGACAGCTGATAAGGTTTCAGGAGCTACAGTATGTGGCTGCAAGCAAATTATTTGGACTCAAAAGGTGTATGGTGGGACAGACAAAGGTCTTCAGAATAACAATTTTCATAATTTGTTATTCTGGTCTGCATATAGGGTGTTATCTCTTGCATATATTTAAGATGAGAACACACCATAATTAACTTGGCACAATACAATTAATGACTTTAATTGAGAAGTAAATGAAATGATTATGCCACATGAATGTGATCAAGCATATCATACATATCAATCAAGTCAATCTATCCAATTTTCCACGAGCAGCTTGGTAGCTATTCACCACATGGATATGAATTAAACTGGATGGATGATGTTGCTTTGATCTTCAGGCTTTGATATGCATGATTAATATGCGTTACAGTGAAATCCTTTCATGCATGTATTTTTTACGCTGTAGGGCTTATTGTAGATTCTATTAAATAACACTATTGTCTCTCTTGTGAAGGGAGGCTGATGCACCTGTATGCAATCTGTGTCGACTGTCTGGAGGGAGTCCACAAAATTGTATGTATCAAGTGCAAGTCCAGGTGGGATGGGAGCTGGCACCAGTTGGGGACAATGTACACCTATGATATACTGGCTGCGACGCCATGTTGTCAGGTGAGTAGGCCATCACATCTTTTTCTTCTCATGAGAAATTCATTTTGGGGTCAGTATCTGCATGGTCAAGGGTCGTCATTCGGACATGGCAGGCTGCCATAAAGTAACTTCATGGGCCGTAGTCCGAGCAGAATGGAGGTTGTGTTGTGGCTAGATCTCTTGCTATCAATTAGTCTCATTGACATTATGAATGGAAAAGTCAACTACTGCAGATCCATAGCCATTTCCTCTCTTTGTGCCCTTAGGCCCGTCTGAACTGCAAGCACTGTGGTAAGCCGGTCATAGATGTCAGGGTGGGGATGCAGTACTTCTCAGAGTACAGCAACGTGCAGCAGTGCCCCCATTGTGGGAACCTCGACTACCACTTTGTCAAGCCATTCTCCTCCTTCAAAGTCTTGGAAGCTTATTGACAAATGTTGTGCATGTATGCTAGTGCTGTTTCTCTTGTTACATTTTTTTTTAACTAGGCAACTTAATTTTGAGCCTTGAATACTTTTTTCTGGGATTCAGTTATTGTTTTCTCTTTTTTTAATGTATAGAAAGAATATGACTCCACTAAAAAGTTCCAAGACAACATCTACATGATTTCAGAAAAAATTATATTCATAAGACCTTAAACGGTTTGGAGCTGTCTGGCACTTAAAAAGACGAGCAACACATATACTGTGACAAGTGAATGTATCTGTAGGTCAAATTGCATTTTTACAAAAAATCTCTAATAAAGGAGAGAAAGAAATGTTGCATGTTCTCGTTCGTCATAATTGGCAAACAGCAAAGAGTCGGTGGAAATTAGTACATTTTAAATGATACTGTGAATCTCTTTGGTTAATGCTTGGCTTATTGGTGCACAGTGATTGGTACATATCACTCAAAATAATGTTTAAGATCACAAATAACAATAACTGTAGCAACCCTGTGTTTATAAACATGGATATTGACTTTACTACTTAAGCATGCCTTTGTGGCACAGTCGATGCCATGCAGGGCTACAGGCCAGAAGGTTGAGGGTTAGCCGATCACCACGGATGAGCTCACTATTTGAACAAGGAGAGTGATGAAGTGCTGCATCAGATGACTGGCCTCCTCAATCACCCAACCTCAATCCAATTGAGATGGTTGGGGATGAGTTGGACCACAGAGTGAAGGAAAAGCAGCCAACAAGTGCTCAGCATATGTGGGAACTCCTTCAAGACTGTTGGAAAAGCATTCCTCATGAAGCTGGTTGAGAGAATGCCATGAGTGTGCAAAGCTGTCATCAAGGCAAAGGGTGGCTACTTTGAAGAATCTCAAATATAAAATATATTTTTAATTCAACACTTTTATTTACTATATGATTCCATGGGTTATTTCATATTTTTGATGTCCTCACTATTATTCTACAATGTAGAAAATAGTCCAAATAAAGAAAAACCCTGGAATCAGTAGGTGTGTCCAAACTTTTGAGTGGTACTGTATATACTCACCCTAAAGTTACATTAGTAGCCAGCAATGTTGCTGGGGCTGGAGAGGCGGCATCCTTCTGATGTACTCAATATGACTGTCCCATGTTCTCCACTGCAACCTGTTGAAGAGGGCTCCCCTGACTGTGGGAAGCCCGAGATCTATTTTTCTGTTGCCATAATGTGAAGAAGCCTCCGTTACATCCTGCTTCATACGAGCAAAATGTGCTTCCTGCACACAATCGGAAAAGGGAAAACCATACAACGGATGCAGAAATGTGGCTCTCTGGTAGTCCACCCATTAGGGTGTTACTGCAGCCCCACCTGGTGCTGAGTAGTATCCCACAGGTGGAGGAGAGGGAACATAGGATCCATGCTGCACCGTCCTCAGGCGTGGGGTTTCCATAGGCTCCAGAGAGGGGGGTATAATCCTCATGGTAGTAGTACACTGGATACCTCAGAACCATACTCCACTGGACCGCGGGTTGGCAGCGTGGCAATTACCCTGTGTGGTCTCTGTGGGCCGCCATACTAAAGGAAAGGGGGATACCTAGTCCACATGTTTTAAGCAGACCACCATAGTGCCTGTGCCCAAGAACACTAAGGTAACCTGCCTAAATGACAACCGACCCGTAGCACTCATGTCTGTAGCCATGAAGTGCTTTGAAAGGCTGTTCATGGCTCACATCAACACCATCATCCCAGAACCCCTAGACCCACTCCAATTTGCATACCGCCCAACACATCCACAGATGATGCAGTCTCTATTGCACTCCACACTGCCCTTTCCCACCTGGACAAAAGGAACAGCTATGTGAGAATGCTATTCATTGACTACAGATCAGCGTTCAACACCATAGTGCCCTCAAAGCTCATCAATAAGCTAAGAACCCTGGGACTAAACACCTCCCTCTGCAACTGGATCCTGGACTTCCTGACGGGCCGCCCCCAGGTGGTAAGGGTAGGTAACAACACATCCTTCACGCTGATCCTCAACATGGGCCCCTCAGGGGTGCATGCTCAGCCCCCTCCTGTACTCCCTGTACACTCATGACTGCACGGCCAGGCACGATTCTAACACCATTGTTAGATGGGGGTATAACAACGAGACAGCCTATAGGGAGGAGTTCAGAGACCTGGCCAGGTGGTGCCAGGACAATAACCTCTCCCTCAACGTGATCAAGACAAAGGAGATGATTGAGGACTACAGGAAAAAGAGGACCGAGCACGACGGGGTTGCAGTGGAGCAGGTTGAGAGCTTCAAGTTCCTTTGTGTTCACATCACCAACAAACTAATATGGTCCAAGCACACCGTGACAGTCGTGAAGCGGGCACGACAAAACCTATTCCCCCTCAGGAGACTGAAAATATTTGGCATGGGTCCTCAGATCCTCAAAAGGTTCTACAGCTGCACCATCGAGAGCATCCTGACTGGTTGCATCACTGCCTGGTATAGCAACTGCTCGGCCTCCGACCGCAAGGCACTACAGAGGGTAGTGCGAACAGCCCAGTATATCACTGGGGCCAAGCTTCCTGCCATCCAGGACCTCAATACCAGGCGGTGTCAAAGGAAGGCCCTAAAAATTGTCAAAGACCCTAGACATAGGCTGTTCTCTCTGCTACCACATGTCAAGCTACCAAGCTCCTCCCCTCTCCACACCACTGCCACTCTCTGTTGTCATCTATGCATAGTCATTTTAATTAACTCTACCTACATGTTCATACTACCTCAACTAACCGGTGCCCCCCGCACATTGACTCTGTACCGGCACCCCCCTGTATATGCTGTTATTTTTTACTGCTACTCTTTAATTACTTGTTACTATTTATCTCTTATTCTTATTCAGATTTTTTTCACCTCTGAATCAGAGAGGTGGGGTGGGCTGCCTTAATCGACATCTACATCATCGGCACCCGGGGTATATTGGCTTGACTGCCTTGCTCAGGGGCAGATCAAAAGATTTTTACCTTGTCAGCTCAGGGATTCAAACCAGCAACCTTTCAGTTACTGGCCCAACACTCCTACCCTCCAGGCTACCTGCTGAGGTGTCAGCAAAGGCACAAATCCAGCTTAAAGGACCATGAAAGAGAGAGCACTAAAAAAATGAAAATGTATATCCCCAATTTTCATTTTCGTCAGGGTGTGTAAATAAAGTTCCCTGTATGTGTTGACTCTTGGGGTGCCTTATTCCCCTCTAACTGGGGGCGGTGTCAGTTGGTCACAGGTCAGCAAATACGTGGAGCCTGGTCGCTCTCTTTCAAGTACACTCATAACAATCTAAGCATTATGATACATCTATTAGATCAAATAAGCCTCACATATCAAAATAACAATTCATGTTTATCTTGACTAAATTTGACACTCATTGCCCCCCAAACAAAAATTCCTTGCATGCTTAACATAGATAGATTTTGGGCAGAGACAGGGCTTTTGCTTTGCCTCCCTCTCTCTGCCTGAACCAACTGTCACTGGTTTAAACTATGATAGAGAGGTGGGGGTGTTCGTTTCATTTGGAATAAGCTTTTCTTTTCATATTTACCACTATCAGTACAAAATGGCATTTTAAACAAATAAGGGAATGGTTCAATTAGAGACCCCCCCAAAGTTTGACTTATGTTGCATTTTGGGGAGCTCATATTTCCTTCTGGGGTTTGAGCCCCCTTTGGCCCCCCGTAATTTGCACACTGAACAGATGTTTATTTGCATTTATCAAATGGCGTGGCGGTGCACAGTTTGGATGCTAGAATTATATTTTGGACGAACATGTGCAGTTAGCCTTGAAGTAGCCTAATCAGATTAAAACTTTGACTGGCTGTGTTTATGCCACACATAAAAAGGTAATACATTTTATATTTAGGCTATATTGAAGAGTTCTAGGTGAGTGAAAAATAGCTACTTGGATCGGAGAGGAGGCAGTGCAACTTTAAGCTTTCCTGAATAACTAGGCATTCAGAAAGTATTTATTGAAATGAAATACAGAAATATCTCATTTACATAAGTATTGACACCCCTGAGTCAATACTTTGTAGAACCAACTTTGGCGGCAATTTCAGCTTTGAGTCGTCTTGGGTACTGTATGTCTGTATCAGCTTTGCACATCAGTGGCGTGTATTCATGGATGCCAAGGGAAGGGAAAAATACATGTAAATTTTTTTTTTTTTTTTAAATGCATCTTTCGTCTCTCTGTGTTTCATAATTTTACTTAAAATCGCAAGAGGCGGAATGTATCTCACTGGAGGAAGCACCCGAGCGAGCGAAACAGCGCCCCTCTTTCTCAGTATGTTTAATCCCACTTATCTGAGGCTGTCTGGTCTTAAAGAGTATGACATCGTTGCCGCCCGTAGCATTTAATGCAAGGGAGGCGAGAGGGGAATAAGGCACCCCAAGAGTTAGCACATACAGGGAACTTTATTTACACAACTGTTGCATCTCGTTGTTCTTTCTACTTGCACGCACACACAAATCAGCACCATCGACAGCCACATCCTATTTAGCTTACTTTGATTCGATTCAATTGTTTTTGGTATCTTAAAGTTGTCACCGTATTAAACTAAGTGCAGGTGATTTGATGATGAAATGTTCCTGGAATAGTGGAGGCAGCACCTGTTTTATTTTCCACTTGTGGTAACTCACCATGTTTCTAAGTCAATGGTTGTTTAGTAGTCCGAAACATTAACTTGCTTGACCATGCTGTAGGTCATGAAACTGTTTGTTACATGCAAAATGCTTTGTGGACTTCACTGGACAGATGTTGCTCTCCGGTATTGTGATGAAACAAAGGTGTGGTGGAATTTATTTTGCCACTGTGTCTTATAATAAAATGTTACCCCTTTTTCGTGATTACGATCTTGTCTCATCGCTGCAACTCCCCAACAAGCTCAGGAGAGGCAAAGGTCGAGTCATGCTTCCTTCGAAACATGACCCGCGAAACCACACTTTTTAACACCCACTCGTTTAACCAGGGAGCCAGTTGCACCATTCAACTGACGACCGAAGTCAGCCTGCAGGCGCCTAGCCTGCCACAAGGAGTTGCTAGAGCGCAATGAGCCAAGTAAAGCCCCCCGGGCCAAACCCTCCCCTAACCCAGGTGACGCTGGGCCAATTGTGCACCGCCCTATGGGACATCCGGTCATGACCAGTTGTGACACAGCCTGGGATCAAACCCAGGTCTGTAGTGATGCCTCAAGCACCGCAGTGCCTTAGACCGCTGCACCACTCGGGAGGCCCTACTTTAAAGTATTTTTACGTAAGTACTTTTTACACCACTGATGAATGGTGGAAAGAGGGCAGGAAAGATACAGAAGTTAGACTGGTGAGCTATATTGATCTGTGGTATAGTTAGTGTGCGGAAAAGTATAGTGCCTAAGGATGTACCAAAACACCTTTATAGGGAAGGCTCATACAAGGCAAGCAGATGAGGACATTTGCCTAGGATGGAATAAATTATGTAGTAAAACCTGCAAATGGTCAAATGTAAACCAGAGAAAAAAGATACCACCCCCCCCTTTGCCCAATTTTTTAAAAACTATCTGCAAAGGATGAATGTAAATCAGGGAGAGAAAAACAAACACAACCCACCCCAAAGCAAAAAAAAAGTTAGACAACTGTTCCCTATTTTAAAATTTAGAACGAGACACCTCTTGCTCCACAGTGACATAGGGTGCATGCCAGGCAGCAGGTTGTCAGCCAGCCTGCCAGCTTAGTGGAGTCTGCCACTAGCATAGTCTGTATCCCCATTGAGACCGTGTCTGTGCCTTGATCTAGGTTGGGCAAAACTAAACATGGCGGTGTTTGCTTTAGCAATCTCACTGGAATAAAGACCTCCTTTCCTATCATTATTGAAAGAGATTGTGATATCTCACATCTCAAAATAGGGCAACTTAATGTTTGATCCCTCACTTCCAAGGCAGTTATAGTCAATGAACTAATCACTAATCATAATCTTGATGTGATTGGCCTGATTGAAACACACTTAAGCTTGATGAATTTACTGTGTTAAATTAGGCCCCTCCTCCTGGTTACAATAGTGACCATATCCCCCACACATTCCGCGGAGGTGTTGCTAATATTTCTGATAGCAAATTTCAATTTTCACAAAAAAAGACAGTCTTTTTGTCTTTTGAGCTTCTAGTCATGAAATCTATGCAGCCGACTCAATCACTTTTTATAGATACTGTTTACAGGCTTCCTGGGCTGTATACAGCGTTCCTGACTGAGTTCCCTGAATTCCTATCGAACCTTGTAGTCATGGCAGATAATATTCAAATTTTTGATGACTTTAATATTTGCATGGAAAAGTCCACAGACCCACTCCAAAAGGCTTTCAGAGGCATCATCGATGTCCAACATGTCTCCGGACCTACTCACTGCCACAGTCATACCCTGGACCTAGTTTTGTCCCGTGGAATAAATATTGTGGATCTTAATACCTTTCCTCATAATCCTGACCTATTGGACCACCATCTTATTACGTTTGCAATCGCAACAAATAATCTGCATAGACCCCAACCAAGGATAATCAAAAGCCGTATTCCTAGAATTCCTCCACCTACCCAAGGACGCCAGAGTACAAAAATAGGTTAACCACCTAACTGAGGAACTAAAAGTGGCAGTAATAAAGACTCTCTTGAAAAAGCCAAACCTTAACCCAGAATTGTTTTTCTTTTTTAACTATCAGCCTATATCGTATCTCACATTCCTCTCAAATGTTAAATAAAAAGCAGCATCTCACTGCCTTCCTGAAGACAAACAATGTATACAAAAGGCTTCAGTCTGGTTTTAGACCCCATCATAGCACTGAGACTGCACTCATGAAGGTGGTAAATGACCTTTTAATGGCGTCAGACCAAAACTCTGCATCTGTCCTTGTGCTCCTAGACCTTAGTGCTGCTTTTGACACCATCAATCACCACATTCTTTTGGGGAGATTGGAAACCCTAATTGGTCTACATGGACAAGTTCTGGCCTGGTTTAGATCTTATATGTCGGAAAGATATCAGCTTGTCTCTGTGGATGGTATGTCCTCTGACAAATCAATTGTATGTTTCGGTGTTTCTCAAGGTTTCGTTTTAGGGCCACTATTGTTTTTAGATCTTGGTGATGTCATTCGGAAACATAATGTTAACTTTCACTCCTATGCGGATGATACACAGCTGTACATTTCTATGAAACATGGTAAAGCCCCAAAATTGCCCTTCCTGGAAGCCTGTGTTTCAGACAAGGAAGTGGATGGCGGCAAATGTTTCACTTTTAAACTTGGACAAAACAGAGATGCTAGTTCTAGGTCCCAAGAAACAGAGATCTTTGTTGGATCTGACAATGTCACGCCCTGATCTGTTTCACCTGTCCTTGTGCTTGTCTCCACCCCCTCCAGGTTCTGCCCTTCTTCCCCACTTATACCCTGGTTTTTTATACCTATGTTTTCTGTCTGTCTGTGCCAGTTCGTCTTGTTTGTTCAAGCCTACAAGTGGTTTGTGTCTCAGCGCCTGCTTTTTCCAGTCTCGCGTTTCTCTCCCTCCTGGTTTTGACTCCGAGCCCACCTGCCTGCCCACTCTGACTGAGCCCGCCTGCGGTCCTGTACCTTTGCTCCTACTCTGGATTATCGACCCCTGCTTGCCTTGACCTGTCGTTTGCCTACCCCTCTTGTTACAATAAAAAAAATGTACTTGTACACAGTCTGCAGTTGGGTCTTACCTGAAACCTGACAGACAATTCATCTTGGTTGTACAGTCGTCTCAAATAAAACTGAAAGACCTCGGCGTTACTCTGGTTCCTGATCTCTCGTTTGACAAACATTGAACATTTCAAGGACAGCTTTTTTCCCATCTCCGTAACATTGAAAACAATCAGAAATGTTGTCCTAAAATGATGCAGAAAAGCTAATCCATGCTTTTGTCACTTCTAGATTAGACTACTGCAATGTTCTACTTTCCGGCTACCCGGATAAAGCACTAAATAAACTTCAGTTAGTGCTAAATACAGCTGCTAGAATCTTGTCTGTTCTGCCTGCGGCTATGGAACCCTGACATGTTCTCCGGATGTGCTACCTTGTGCCGGACCTGCTGTTTTTGACTCTCTCTCTCTACCACACCTGCTGTCTCAAACTCTGAATACTCAGCTATGAAAAGCCAACTGACATATACTCCTGAGGTACTGACCTGTTGCACCATCTACAACCATTATTATTATTATTTGACCCTGCTGGTCATCTATGAACATTTGAACATCTTGGCCATGTACTGTTATAATCTCCACCTGGCACAGCCAGAAGAGGACTGGCCACCCCTTATAGCCTGGTTCCTCTCTAGGTTTCTTCCTAGGTTCCTGCCGTTCTAGGGAGTTTTTCCTAGCCACCGTGCTTCTACATCTGCATTGCTTGCTGTTTGGGGTTTTAGGCTGGGTTTCTGTATAGCACTTTGTGACATCGGCTGATGTAAAAAGGGCTTTGTAAATACCTTTGATTGTTTGGGGAGTTTCTCCCATTCTTCTCTGCAGGTCGTCTCAAACTCTGTCAGGTTGGATGGGGAGCGTTGCTGCACAGCTATTTTCAAGTCTCTCCAGAGATGTGCGATCGGGTTCAGGTCCGCACTCTGGCTGGGCCACTCAAGGAAATTCAGAGACTTGTCCTGAAGCCACTCCTGCATTGTCTTGCCTGTGTGCTTAGGGTCGTTATCCTGCTGGAAGGTGAACCTTCGCCTCAGTCTGAGGTCCTGAGCGCTCTGGAGCAGGTTTTCATCAAGGATCTCTCTGTACTTTGCCACGTTCATATTTATCTTTATCTTGACTAGTCTCCCATTCCCTGCCGCTGAAAAATATTCCCACATCATGATGCTGCCACCACCTTGTTTCACAGTAGGGATGGTATCAGGTTTCCTTCAGATGTTAAGCTTGGCATTCAGGCCAAGAAGTTTAATCTTGGTTTCATCAGACCAGATCTTGTTTCTCATAGTCTGATAGTCTTTAGGCACCTTTTGGCAAACTCCAAGCAGATTGTCATGTGCCTTTTACTGAGGAGTGGCTTCCGTCTGGCTAATCTATCATAAAGGCCTGATTGGGGGAGTGCTGCAGAGATGGTTGTCCTTCTGGAAGGTTCTCCCATCTCCACAGAGGAGCTCTGTCAGTGACCATCAGGTTCTTGGACACCCCCCTTACCGAGACCCTTCTCCCTCGATTGCTCTGTTTGGCTGGGCAGCAAGTTCTAGGAAGAGTTTTGGTGGTTCCAAACTTCTTCCATTTAAGAATGATGGAGGCCACTGTGTTCTTTTGGTACCCTTCCCCAGATCTGTGCGTCGACACAATCCTGTCTCTGAGCTCTACAGACAATTACTTCGACCTCATGGCTTGATTTTTGCTTGGATAATACTTGCCAGCCTACCAGTAACGGACTGTCTCCACTACAACGCCGGATTCCTGCCGTAATCCCTGGACCATTCTCCTGATCTTCACAGCTAGCTAGCTAGCACCCACCGAGTTACCCAGTACCGACGCTATCCCTGAGGCTCACCTCCCGGCCTACTCAGTTGTTCACCCGGACTCCACCCAAACACGGCTAGAACACACTACTCCACCGGATCCTTGCCGTAAGCTCTGGACCTTGGCACCGGATCACCGCTGCTACCGAGTGCCTATAGTGGCTAACGCCCCTGCCCCGAAGCTAGCACCGGTTAGCCGTGAGCCAGGCGCATCTCCCAGATAGAAAACTAAATTACTACAACTACAATACCTCTTTCGCCATTTGGCTTGGATCCTTAGTCGACACGGCGCCCCGCAGCACCACCATGACAGGTCTGCCGACGAATACTCCATCCACTGTGCCTTCAACCGGCCTCCGTCGGACGTGGGAGCAGACGCTTCTACTAGCCCCGGGCTACTAACTTTAAACGCTGTGTCGCCCGCGTGCTAGCGTAGTAAAGACTACTCCGCGGCTTCCCTGTCTCATCTATTGTTGCCCCCTGGACCCTATGATCACCTGGCTACATAGCTGATGCCCGCTGGACTGTCCATTAATCACAGTACTCCATTCTGTTTTATTTATTTATTTGTTATTATTATTTTGTTTATCTGTTGGCCCCAGCTGCAAACTCAGGCTCTGTGTGTAGTTAACCGACCCTGTCTGCCCATTCATTTCCATTTTACCTGTTGTTGTTTTAGCTGATTAGCTGTTGTTGTCTCACCCGTTGTCTCACCTGTCTTAGCTAGCTCTCCAAATCAACACCTGTGGTTACTTTATGCCTCGCTGTATGTCTCTCTCATATGTCAATATGCCTTGTATACTGTTGTTCAGGTTAGTTATCATTGTTTTAGTTTACAATGGAGCCCCTAGTTCCACTCATTATACCTCTGATACCTCCTTTGTCCCACCTCCCACACATGCAGTGACCTCACCCATTATAACCAGCTTATCCAGAGATACAACCTCTCTTATCATCACTCAGTTCCTGGGTTTACCTCCGCTGTACCCGCACCCAACATTTAGCATGCAATAATGTAGCCTAAATCAAGTGTATTATTTATCTATTGACTCACGTAGTAGCCATACATATACCCTAGGCTATTTTCCTATCGTCCCAATCCCACTAAAACGCAAAATCTTGACTACTGTCTCGCATGAAAATTCGTAACTTTATTCTGTAATCCATAGGTTGCATTATCAAAGCACGTCTGGGCTATGCATGTCAAAACACCGCTATAACATGTCCCCTGCTTCTCTGCGCTGTCTCGTATTGTTGCCGATATGAGAGCTCCGGTGGAGAATGTGTGATCAACAAACTATATGAGAGTATATATGGATATTTATTTTACGAGTTAGTCCCCGTTAAAATACCTTGATACTTAAACAATTTGCTTTCCATCTCCCCGTTATTCATGATCTGATATACTATCTGTATAACCAAATAGTAGATATGTCATTCGTTGGGGGTTATCTAGCAAGTTTAGGAACTTTGGCCATTTTACTTTTGTTTAAATACCGTTACAAGGTTTATATAGTTCGACAATCCTGTGCCGGGGTGCGCTCTGTGTCGAGATATCCTAGGCTTACTGGTGAAATGTGATTAATTAATTGAGGAACATAACGCTCTGAATGTTGAACGGCCTTTTGAAATTCACAATGTCATTTGCGATCAAAGTTACTCTATCATTACTAAATCACAGTTTCACTTGCTGTGACATCTTTACACAGTTGCGCAGCCAAGAAGACAATGTGAAGCAGCGACAATCTTATTTTGGGAGAACATTGAGTGACCTTATCTTGGTTTAAACGTTAAATTGGCACTTCTATTTTTTACGGTATTTCCTGGGACTTCCCGGTTTTGCAATTTGGCAGATTTTGGGGAAAATGTGAATCTCTAATCCGCGAAGACGTACGGTGTAATGTAAAATGTCATAATGGTTGGTGCTTTCAGGACAACTGGGAACTCAAAAAAAGAAGGTACAATTCTGACGTCAGTCAGGTCGGAAAGTCGAAGCTCTAGATGCCTGAGTTTCCGAGATGGAATTCCGAATTGGATGACCGTTCAAAACGATTTTTTCCCCCAGTCGGAGATGGTTTTTTTTCTGCGAGTTCCCAGTTGTCTTGAAGTCGGACATTTCCGAGTGTGCTGTTTAATTAAGACTTCATCCATAGGTGCGTTCAGTTCGCTTGAACGTTTGCTACGTTGCGGAACGGTTTGTTCAGAACAACACGTTTCCCCAAAACGTTCCTGTAAATTATTGAAACGATTTTGAGGGAAGTTTGCTCCTGTTTGGTGGTTGTGGCTCGAAGCAATGCAATACGTATTTAAAGGGCAATGGCCATGCTGACAGCGTTCGACAAGGCAACCCCTCGCACTGAACTGGTCGTTCAGTACAGCAACTTTCTCGTTCAATCGAACATCCCAGAACGTAAACACGTACTGAACGCAGCCCATGTTCCACTGTCTCGTTCAGTTTCCATGTGAGTGAACCGAACCCAGACTCCCTGCTCTCACTTCACTGTCAATAACTGCTGATGAAGTTGCTGATGAAGCTGCTGATGAAGCGGGTTTAGGGGATATCTTTTATCCGATATCTAAAGTCAGGAAAAGGGGGCCAGCCTGAGAGCCGTTGGGCCAGTAACCGAAAGGTTGTTGCTTCGAATCCCCGGCTGGCAACGTAAAAATATGACGTACTACCCCTGAACAAGGCAGTTAACGTCATTGTAATTAAGAATGTGTTCTTATCTGATTTGCGTAGTTAAATAAAGGTTATAAAAAATGTTATGACTAGATATTTGGTATGGGCAACATGAACATGTGGTATCTGGGGCTGTAAAAAAAGTGGATACCTATTTTAATCTTCAGGCTAAAATGAATTGTATAGGCTGTTGGTTGATACATTCATCTCTAAGTTTCTGACTGTATGAAGTGCAAGCTCTCCTAAAATATGAGGTATGCAATGAATTTATTCCACCAACATTTTCCCAAGACTGTTAAAGTTGATGTGAGTGTTTCTAGACATACTGTATCAATCCAGCATGCGATTAAAAATGAGAGGAATGTCAGTATGAGGGTTTTGGTGAAATTTTGAATGAGTTTCAAAGGCCCCATCTGGTGGCCACAACAATGAAGTGAAATATAACTGTGACCGGAAAGCTTTGAAGAACCTCTGCCATACTCTTCTTGAAACAGGTTTTGGAATTACGTGTAGCCTGTTTCCCTACGAATTTGTACGTTTGCAGTGTCTCTTTCTGCCTGCTGACTGATGATTCCCATAGGTTGGTGGTAATATGATGATTTATGACATTGTCAGTGTCTTCATTAAGTGACAGCTAGGTCCTTTTGTCCTTTACTCTAGTTCAGAACAGTATAAATTGTTTTCCATTTTTTGGTGTGCAATCTGCTCAACCAGTAATACAATCCAGAACATAAACATGATATTCACAGGGATCGGTAGCAGGTCTAATTTGTTTTCCCTGTGGCACTCAACACTGATCTGTATTTATTAAAAACCCAGGGTCCTCTGCACTATTATTATCACTCATACATTAGTGCTGTCCTCAACGGATTCGCAGATGGCGTTGCTATGGCGACTCAGTGCCTGTCAGTCTAATGTCCTGTTGTGTCCTTGGTGGAGGAGAGTTTGTGTAACTCAGTTATTTTGCCAGAACACAGACCGACCACGGCCAAGCCAGAACAACCCACTTTGTGGATAGAGACTGTCTGATACAGATTGTGTTAAAAAAGGAAATGTGCACCGGATGGGGGGAGTGTTGCCATGGAAACTACTGTAAGGATCCATCTCTAAATCATTGTGAATGACTGGCCAGTTAACTTTTAAGCAAATAGTTAACAATCCATATAGATAAGACACGAGTCAAAATAAAAAGGGACTTGGATTCAATATCAGGCCTTTATCTAGATATATGGGTCCATCTTCCAATATTTGGTCATATAAGGTTGGATATGAGATGTATATTGCGTAAAACAGTGTGATGGGTCTAAGCAATACATTCCAAAGAGCACAGGCATGTCTACATAGTCTACAATTAGATATTTATTGAAGTTACATTATAGGGGTTCAGATGGAAAAAGTCAAAAAAGACAGTGACTGTTCTGATGCTGTTTGCGCAAGGCAACATTCGGTATTGGAAAGTTTTGAGGGTGCATTGTCCTGAATAACCTTTCTACCTATTCTTTGGTTATGCAGTAAATCTCTGTCTGTCCTCATCTGGTATACGATTTAAACATACTTTTACTGCACACCACTTCAGATAAAACAGTATATAGACAAACCAAGCTGGATTGGATATCTCAACTCAACCATAACACGAGGCACAGGGACTATAGTTCTAGCGCTCACAAAATGACACATTCGTCGGTTCAGCTAGTCTTATTTGCATTCTCCTTTTTTGGCGTCTGCTTCTTGGCGGAGGGCTGTGGCTGTTTTGGGGTCTCTGGCTGGACTGGGGCAGCCATCTCTGCCTGTGCTGGTGCCTCCACCTGTGCTGGTACCTCTACTTGTGCTGGAGCCTGTGCTGGAGCCTGTGCTGGTACCTCTACTTGTGCTGGAGCCTGTGCTGGAGCTTGTGCTGGTGCCTCTGCCTGTGCTGGAGCCTCCACCTGTGCTGGAGCCTCTACCTGTGTTGGAGCCTGTACTGGTGCCTCTACTTGTGCTGGAGCCTGTGCTGGTGCCTCTGCTGGATCCTCTACTTGTGCTGGAGCCTGTGCTGGAGCCTGTGCTGGTGCCTCTACTTGTGCTGGATCCTGTGCTGGTGCCTCTACTTGTGCTGGAGCCTGCGCTAGTGCCTCTACCTGTGCTGGAGCCTGCACTGGTGCATCTGCATATGTTGGTTCTGGTTCCTCTGCATGTGCTGGTGCCTCTACCACTACTTGTACTGGGGCCTTTGTTGGTTCAGGGATCTTCTGGGCCTCAGCAGGTTCTGTAGACTCTGGCTCTTCCTCACTGTCAGAGTCATCGTCATCATCGTCTCCTGTAGACGGGGCCAGTAGGGAGGCTGCGAACTCCGCCAGCCTGTTCTGCTCAGCCCTCAGACGGGCCATCTCCTCTGTCATCTCTGGCTCCTCAACTATGTCCATGAGGCTGTGGACTGGTTCAGTGGCCACCTCCTGTGTCTCGACCTTGGGTGTCCCCTCTGTGGCGTCAGGCGTTTGGCGAATGCCTTTGATCTTGGAGTACAGGATCTTCCTCTCATCCTGGAGTGCTCGGCAGAGCCTCTCCAGCTTGTCAATCTTCACGACGAACATCTCATACTCATTCTCCTTCACATTCCTCTGTGGAAAAGAGAGTCTAACTTGTTGTAGCACATTTGATTAAAGTCTAACACTATTGCATGTGTTATAGATGAGTATTTACCTCTTCAATCATCTCCGAGAGAGCCTTGTTAGTGCTCTCAAATCTGGTCTTCCAAACATTCGACTCTTTATCAAGTTTTTTCATCTTCTTTGTCATCTATGAAGCAAAATGTTTGTTGGGTTAAAACGTATCTGAAAATGTAACCATCATTCAGAATATGATTAATATAGAAAACAGTCCCTCCAACATAAAGCTGTTTTCTCATTTCAGATTTATGTCGACCTTATATTACCTCCATGCACTTGGCCCTAAAAATAAACAGTATATTTAAAGGAAGGATGATTTTATTTTAAGGATGCCACATACCTTCTCCATTTCATTTTTGAAGCTGGCGTACACATCGTTGCTCTTAGACAACGTAGTCTGGAACTCTTCAAACTTCTGGGAGTACAGAGCAAGCTGCAGAAAAACAGAGGGACAGTCAGGAGAGAACTCCAGATATTGATTTCACATGTAGCATTCATATGCATCTATTCACCTCATGAACAATCAGATCTATGCTTTGAACCTTATTTGACCCAGAAACAAATTTGTTATACGAGATGAGATGTGGTGAGAGGAAGAGCCAGCCATTTTCACCAAACATTTAGTCATCCACGACTGACTCAAATATGTATATTTTCCCTTACAAACAAGGCCATGCATTGTTGGTATGCCTTGCCTGGTTTCTTCATTGCTTCAGGGCCTAATTACAGAGCATTTTATTCCAAGTCCTAGGGCCCTCGGCGTGAATGCTCTACACTCAGCTGGCCAGGCGGCCTCCCTGGGCTTCCCTTTAGCAGTCCTCTGCTCAGTGTTGGCAGAGCTATGTTAATGAGGAGCTCTATACATTTTTCAGTGGCAGTCGGTCCAGCTAGAGTTAACAGGCTAATCTCCGGAGGCCCTCAGGGGAAACCACATCGCACACACCGCCAGTCTCCCGTATTCAAACCTGTCTATCTGCTAGCCACCCCGTTGAGATCAACTGTCTTTATTTGAAAAACAACTGATTTGACATGCACTATTAAAGAGGAAAGGCATTTGCTTGGTTATGTGTTGTATTTCAGAAAAGCTCACTTGATACAGATCCGTTTCTGCCTCACGTCTTTCTAACAGATTCTTCTTGCTGGCTGCACTGCTTTGGCCGTTTCCTTGTGTGATCTAAATCTACGCCTGGTATCGTAGAGACAAATAAGGTTGACATTCCTAGTTAATTGGATTGGAAATATGACATGGCCTGGTACAAATACATGATGAAACATATTGTCATGCCCTGATCTGTTTCACCTGTTCCTGTGATTGTTTCCACCCCCTCCAGGTGTCGCTTATTTCCCCCAGTATATTTATCCCTATTTTTCCTGTCTCTCTGTGCCAGTTTGTCGTGTATGTTAGTCAAGTCAAACAGTGTGTTTTTCCCATACTCCTTTTACTATTCTCCTTTGATAGTCTTCCTGGTTTTGACCCCTGCCTGACTCTGGACTACTTTCCAGCCTGCCTGCCCTGACCTTTATTCTGCCTGCCCTTCGGTACCTTTTGGACTCTGAACTGGTTTTGACCTTTTTGCCTGTCCACGACCATTCTCTTGTCTTCCCCTATTGCATTAATAAATTCTGCCTCCTGTGTCTGCATCATCTGCCTCCTGTGTCTGCATCTGGGTCTCGCATTGTGTTATGAGTTGGGCATCTCCGGCGCGGCCCACGCTTGGATTGCGTCCTACCTGACAGGTCGCTCCTACCAGGTGGCATGGCGAGAATCCGTCTCCACACCACGTGCTCTCACCACTGGTGTCCCCCAGGGCTCTGTTCTAGGCCCTCTCCTATTCTCGCTATACACCAAGTCACTTGGCTCTGTCATAACCTCACATGGTCTCTCCTATCATTGCTATGCAGACGACACACAATTAATCTTCTCCTTTCCCCCTTCTGATGACCAGGTGGCGAATCGCATCTCTGCATGTCTGGCAGACATATCAGTGTGGATGACGGATCACCACCTCAAGCTGAACCTCGGCAAGACGGAGCTGCTCTTCCTCCCGGGAAGGACTGCCCGTTCCATGATCTCGCCATCACGGTTGACAACTCCATTGTGTCCTCCTCCCAGAGCGCTAAGAACCTTGGCGTGATCCTGGACAACACCCTGTCGTTCTCAACTAACATCAAGGCGGTGGCCCGTTCCTGTAGGTTCATGCTCTACAACATCCGCAGAGTACGACCCTGCCTCACACAGGAAGCGGCGCAGGTCCTAATCCAGGCACTTGTCATCTCCCATCTGGATTACTGCAACTCGCTGTTGGCTGGGCTCCCTGCCTGTGCCATTAAACCCTACAACTCATCCAGAACGCCGCAGCCCGTCTGGTGTTCAACCTTCCCAAGTTCTCTCACGTTACCCCGCCTCCTCCGCTCTCTCCACTGGCTTCCAGTTGAAGCTCGCATCCGCTACAAGACCATGGTGCTTGCCTACGGAGCTGTGAGGGGAACGGCACCTCAGTACCTCCAGGCTCTGATCAGGCCCTACACCCAAACAAGGGCACTGCGTTCATCCACCTCTGGCCTGCTCGTCTCCCTACCACTGAGGAAGTACAGTTCCCGCTCAGCCCAGTCAAAACTGTTCGCTGCTCTGGCCCCCCAATGGTGGAACAAACTCCCTCACGACGCCAGGACAGCGGAGTCAATCACCACCTTCCGGAGACACCTGAAACCCCACCTCTTTAAGGAATACCTAGGATAGGATAAAGTAATCCCTCTCACCCCCTAAAAGATTTAGATGCACTACTGTTCCACTGGATGTCATAAGGTGAATGCACCAATTTGTAAGTCGCTCTGGATAAGAGCGTCTGCTAAATGACTTAAATGTAAATGTAAATATAGGTACTGAAATGCAGTATTAACATAATTTGTTTTATTGTTACTTTGTCATTTGGGAGTCAGGGTAATGTTTCTACTGAGAAAACACAAGGCTTTAAATAATGGCAAGGTTTCTCTGCAATTAATTATAACCATATCAACTGTCAGCTATAATTTCTGAATCCAGCAGGGAAGCATTTATCTTTGTGCGTCAGACCAACTAATTTCATTGTATAATTTGCTTGCACCATACAATAATTGTGCCATATCCAATAAACATAGCAATTGCAATTGGTTCATAATTTTATAATTGAATGATCAATGACACTGGAGTATGTGGTACTGTGTGGCATTGCATCACATTTTTTAATATTCCCATGATGCTGTGTCATCCTGTTGTTTCAGGAAGAGGAGTTTCTCTTGCCTGCTGCTATCATGGGAATTATGGCTGCTCTGTATAGTACAGCTGACACATTTTCCTTTCATATCAAGTACCAAGTACATCAAGCCATATAGCCTAGTTATGAGAGGAGAATCTCATTTTTGATGGTCACTTTTGCCATGGAGAGGATATTGAAAACCATTACTATAGATCCAAATTAACTTAATGCAGTATATGCTGAAATATTGTCTTTAACACACATGGAGCAATCCAGAGGACCTTAATGGTAGGATTGGACTTGCCTTTAATAGACTTAGCCCTGAAATAAATGTAGTGAATAAGGGTGTTTGGCACCACATTGGATATATTCACCTGAGCCTGCATGACAGTCTCCTGCTCTCTCAGAAGTTTAGCTTGTAGTTTCCACTCAGCTGCATGTACCAGTAACTGGTTAAAAACAAAACACACGTAAAGCACAAATTTACCTTTTTCTTCAACTGCAACTCTTGCTCCTTCAATGTGTAGCATTTCTTTGTTTTGTCAATTGCCTCCCTAAGTAGCTAACAACAGAGACAGTGGATGGTTACAATACTCATTTCTGTGAGCATCAAATGCACAACAAACATGATTGGTTTTAAACTTAATACCGTTTATTAGACAAAAGTTACTCAACTATATTTACATTGCTTTACAGTACTTTGTGGGTAAGGTCAGTAAAAGTTGTGCTCCTGTGTGGCTCAGTTGGTAGCACATTGCACTTGAAATGCCAGCATTGTGGGTTTGATCCCCATGGGGGACCCGTCTGAAAATGTATGCACTTGCTCTGGCTAACAGCGTCTGCTAAATGACAAATGTAAGTACAGTGACTCACGTATTCCTTTTCTCTCTTGTGCTTCTCCTCGGCCTCCTGCAGCTGTGCATTAGCTTGCTCCAGTTTGGTATCAGACAGCTTCTGCTGCAGGTCGTGGTGCTTGAAGATCTTCTCCAAGCTCTGAGTGATAGACAAGGTGAGATGACTCACTAGATTAGACACTTAGTTTTAAGAAGGGCTTCTAAGACATTCTGTACAGGTTATGAATCCATCCATTAGGATACATTTCTCTAAAACCACCACTGCCATCCTGTCTGTCTATGAGAAATTGTCATTAACATGTGCCTTGAAAAGTAATTAAGGCCATTGTTGTTTGCGCACAGTATTTCATTGGAAAGTTCAGACACGTTTTATGATGCCTGAGAAAACAGACAAAATAGTGGGTGGAGAACTCATAAAACCTGGGACTTGAATTACAGTTTCACAATTAACAGGAGGACAAATGCAAAAGCTTTATCTATATTTTTTAAGTATTGTCTTTTTCAGGATTACATTTACATTTGTCATTTTAGCAGACACTCTTATCCAGAGAGACTTACAGTAGTGAGTGCATATATTTTCATACTTTTTCATACAACCCTCTCATAAAGGGATTATTATTATCAGGGCACAAATTCTGATAATAAAACTGACCCCAGATTAGTTCAATTGGGATAAACAATTGTTTCTATAGATATTATTTATTTTTACGCATGAGACTAATCTATACTGCACAAAAATATAACAATTTCAAAAATGTGACTGAGTTACAGTTCATATAAGGAAATCAGTCAATTCAAATGAATAAATTAGGCCCTAATCTATGGACTTCACATGAGTATGCAGGGGTGCAGCCATGGGGGATCACTTGGTATTCAGGCCCACCCATTGGGGAGCCAGGCCCAGCCAATCAGAATGAGTTTTTCCCCACAAAGGGGTTTTATTACAGACAGAAATACTCTTCAGCTCCCCTCCACAACCCCCTCAGACAATCCCACAGGTGAAGAAGCCGGATGTGGAGGTCCTGGGCTGGTATAGTTACATGTGGTCTGCAGTTGTGAGGCCGGATGGACGTACTTCCAAATTTTCTAAAACAACATTGGAGGCAGCTTAGGGTAGAGATTTGTTATATTTTTTTCCCCCAATTTCATGCTATCCAATTGGTAGTTACAGTCTTGTCTCATCGCTGCAACTCCTGTACAGACTCGGGAGAGGCGAAGGTCGAGAGCCATACGTCCTCAAAAACACGACCCAACCTAGCCACACTGCTTCTTGACACAATGCACATCCAACCCGGAAGCCAGCCGCACCAATGTGTCAGAGGAAACACCGTACACCTGTCGACCTGGTCAGTGTGCACTGTGCCCAGCCCAACACAGGAGTCGCTAGTGCGCAATGAGACAAGGATATCCCTGCCGGCCAAACCCTCCCTAACCCAGACGTAGCTGGGCCAATTGTGCACCGCCCCATGGGCCTCACGGTTGCGGCCAGCTGCAACAGAGCCTGGGCTCAAACCCAGAATCTCTGGTGGCACAGCTAGCACTGTGATGCAGTGCCTTAGACCACTGCACCACCCGGGAGGCAGGGTAGAGAAATTAACATAAAATTCTCTGGCAACAGCGCTGGTGGACATTCTTGCAGTCAGCATGCCAATTGCACATTCCCTCAAAACTTGAAACCAGCGCTGTGGCATTGTGTTGTGACAAAACTGCACATTTTAAAGTGGCCTTTTATTGTCCCTAGCACAAGGTGCACCTGTGTAATGATCATGCTGTTTTAATCAGCTTCTTGATATGCCACACCTGTCAGGTGGATGGATTATTTTGTCAAAGGATAAATGCCCATTAACAGGGACATAAATAAGAAATAAGCTTTTTGTGTGTATGGAGCAATTATGGGATATATTTTTTCAGCTCATGAAACATGGGACCAACACTTTACATGTTGCATTTATATTTTTGTTCAGTGTATTTTCTTTACTATGGCAAATAGTCATATGTGTACACAGTGTGGAATAATTCACAATTTCTCTGCCAAAAGGAGAACATTTAATGTCCATCTGGAAATGAATCCATCTCAGCATTTAGCCAACTATCAAATGTCAACTTGTGTCCATTTTATGCAACTGCTGATGTCAGAATGGCTTGTTCGTCATTGCAATGTGTGGTTCTAATCACTTATTTTAATAGGACACATTAAATGTTATTTGGATGTCAAATAATCACATCTCTTTCTGGCACGCTGCCTCTTAAGTGTTTATGCTGACTACAACCAGCAGATGGCACTTGAGACAAATTACTAGAAACTCCACCAGTAAAAAAGCAACAACAAATAAATAGGACATTTAAATCATGATGATTTTTATACACCATTCCCAGCTGTGTATGTGAGCAGCAAAAGCAGCAGCAGCAGCTTGTCCTGTATTGTATTTATTATGGATCCCCATTAACTGCTGCCAAGGCAGCAGCTACTCTTCCTAAGGTCCAAATTAAGGCAGTTATACAGTACCAATCAAAAGTTTGGACACACCTACTCATTCAAGGGTTTTTCTTTTTTTGTACTATTTTCTACATTGTAGAATAATATTGAAGACATCATGAAATAACACAAATTAATCAAAAAGGTGTTAATCAAATCAAAATATATTTGAGATTCTTCAGTAGCCACCCTTTGCCTTGATGACAGCTTTTCACACTCTTGGCATTCTCTCAACCAGCTTCATGAGGAATGCTTTTGAAGGAGTTCCCACACATCCTGAGCACTTGTTGGCTGCTTTTCCTTCACTCTGCGGTCCAACTCAACCCAAACCATCTAATTTGGGTTGAGGTCGGGTGATTGAGGAGACCAGGTCATCTGATGCAGCACTGCATCACTCTCTTTCTTGGTTAAATAGCCTTTACACAGCCTGGAGGTGTGTTTTGGGTCATTGTCCTGCTGAAAAACAAATAGTCACACTAAGCGCAACCCAGATGGGATGGCGTATCTCTGCAGAATACTGTGGTAGCCATGCTGATTAAGTGTGCCTTGAATTCTAAATAAATCTGACAAACCTTGATCTGTTTCACCTGTCTTTGTGGTTGTCTCCAACCCCTCCAGGTGTCGCCCATTTGCTCCATTATCCCCTGTATATTCATACCTGTGCTCTCTGTTTGTCTGTTGCCAGTTCGTATTGGCTTGTCAAGCCTACCAGCGGTTTTCCCGTACTCCAGTTCTCGTTTTCCCGGTTTTTACCATTCTGCCTGTCCTGACCCTGAGCCTGCCTGCTGTTCTGTACCTTGTGACACTGCCCTGGATTACTGACCTCTGCCTGCCATTGGCCTGTCCTTTGCCTGCCCCCTGTTTTTGTAATAAACTTCTGTTGCTCCGAACTGTCTGCATCTGGGTCTTATCCTGAGGTTTGATAGTTGACCTGTCATATGCCTGCCCCCTGTTTTTGTAATAAACTTTTATTACTTTGAACTGTCTGCATCTAGGGCTTATCCTGAGGTCTGATAAAATCACTGACAGTGTGACCAGCAAAGCACACCCACACCTTCACACCTCCTCCTTCTTGCTTCACGGTGGGAACCACACATGCAGAGATCATCTGTTCACCTACTCTGCGTCTCACAAAGACATGGTGGTTGGAACCAAAAATCAAAAATTTGGACTCTTCAGACCTAAAGACAGATTTCCACTGGTCTAATGTCCATTGCTTGTGTTTCTTCGCCCAAGCAAGTCTCTTCTTCTTATTGGTGTCCTTTAGTAGTGTTTTCTTTGCAGCAATTCGACCATGAAGGCCTGATTCACACAGTCTCCTCTGAACAGTTGATATTGATGTGTCTATTACTTGAACTCTGTGAAGCATTTATTTGGGCTGCCATTTCTGAGGCTGGTAAATCGAATGAGCCTATCATCAGCAGCAGAGGTAACTCTGCATCTTCCTTTCCTGTGAAGGTCCTCTTGAGAGTCAGTTTCATCATAGCACTTGATGGTTTTTGCGACTGCACTTGAAGAAACTTTCAAAGTTCTTGATATTTTCCGGATTGACTTCATGTCTTAAAGTAATGATGGACTATTTGCCATAATATGGACTTGGTCTTTTACCAAATAGGGCTATCTTCTGTATACCACTCCTACTTACCATTTCTCCAAAAAGTTTGATCTTTGTCCCCATGTGCAGTTGCAAACTGTAGTCTGGCTTTTTTAATCACGGTTTTTGAGCAGTGACGTCTTCCTTGCTGAGCGGCCTTTCAGGTTATGTCGATATAGGAATCGTTTTACTGTGGATAGAGATACTTTTGTGCCTGTTTCCTCCAGCATCTTCACAATGTCCTTTGCTGTTGTTCTGGGATTGATCTGCACTTTTCGCACCAAAGTACGTTAATCTCTAGGAGACAGATCGCGTCTCCTTTCTGAGCGGTATGACGGCTGTCTGATGGTGTTAATACTTGCGTACTATTTTTTGTACGGATGAACGTGGTACCTTCAGGCGTTTGGAAATTGCTCCCAAGGATGAACCAGACTTGTGAAGGTCTACAGTTTTTTCTGAGGTCTTGGCTGATTTCTTTTGATTTTCCCATGATGTCAAGCAAAGAGGCACTGAGTTTGAAGGTAGGCCTTGGAAAACATCCACAGGTACACCTCCAATTCACTCAAATGATGTCAATTGGCCTATCAGAAGCTTCTAAAGCCATGGCATCATTTTCTGGAATTTTCCAAGCTGTTTAAAGGCACAGTCAACTTAGTGTAGGTACTTCTGTCCCACTGGAATTGTGATACAGTGAATTATAAGTGAAATAATCTGTCTGTAAACAATTGTTGATAAAATTACTTGTGTCATACCCAAAGTAGATGTCCCAGCTGTCTTTCCAAAACTACAGTTTGTTAACAAGTAATTTGTGGAGGAGTTGAAAAACAAGTTTTAATGACTCCAACCTAAGTGTATGACAACTTCCGACTTCAACTGTACATGCACATACCCACATATATATATAAACATTCATACATATACACATATATATACATATATATACACATACATATGTACATATATACACATTTTTTGGAATATACCTTCCTTTTTTATTCCCTGTAAACCCAACCACCGCTCCCCCAATTGGAGTAATCTAATAAACAATAACACGCAGCCTTCTACTTCCAGCATATACATACTATATACATACTATACACATTTTATAGACACAATCTATTTGACAATAGTTCTATTTTGTTTGTTTTTAGTCCTGGCCTTCCTCTATTTCTGAGGTCCACCCAGTGCGATTTCTATTTGCCATATATTTTCCAATTGTGCTGTGATGCTTCACAAAGTACTGAACCTTTCTATTCTCATAGTTTCTGAAGATTGTAAATTAAAGATAAACATTTTGTTAAAATAATTATTATATTATTGATCGATTGACTATGACTTTTCAAATCACCAAGTACTGCTATCTGCAGCGTTAGCACTAGGTAAGTATTGCAATTCTTCAGCCATTCCTGGACCTGTGACCAAAAACGAGCTACACATCGACAGTAACAAAATAAAATAACAAAATAAAGGTGTTTTATCAATTAGTATATTTGAGTTTAACCACAATATTTGTTATATTATTTGTTCTGACTCTTCAGGTGGATTAAACTGAAATTGCAACCAACTTTCTATGGCTTGTTTAAAAAATAACGATATTTTGGAGATGTTTTCAAATAACCGAAAGTGAGCGGTTGTAATCTGAATAAAGGGATAATGGCCATTCTTGAAACATGTGGTGTGTAACGAGTGCGCTGAGATGCAAGTTCAAGGAGTGAAAGCATTTAATTAATTAATTAAGAAAACAAGAAACACAAACAGCGCACCGACATGAAACAGGAACAGAAACAACAACAACAATAACGACTGGGAATGAAACCAAAGGGAGTGACATATACAGTGGGGAGAACAAGTATTTGATACACTGCCGATTTTGCAGGTTTTCCTACTTACAAAGCGTGTATAGGTCTGTAATTTTTTTTTATCATAGGTACACTTCAACTGTGAGAGACGGAATCTAAAACAAAAATCCAGAAAATCACATTGTATGATTTTTAAGTAATTCATTTGCATTTTATTGCATGACATAAGTATTTGATCACCTACCAACCAGTAAGAATTCAGTTTTTCTTTAAGAAACCCTCCTGCTCCCCACTCATTACCGGTATTAACTGCACCTGTTTGAACTCGTATAAAAGAAACCTGTCCACACACTCAATCAAACAGACTCCAACCTCTCCACAATGGCCAAGACCAGGGAGCTGTGTAAGGACATCAGGGATAAAATTGTAGACCTGCACAAGGCTGGGATGGGCTACAGGACAATAGGCAAGCAGCTTGGTGAGAAGGCAGCAACTGTTGGCGTAATTATTAGAAAATGGAAGAAGTTCAAGATGACGGTCAATCTCCCTCGGTCTGGGGCTCCATGCAAGATCTCACCTCATGGGGCATCAATGACCATGAGGAAGGTGAGTGATCAGCCCAGAACTACACGGCATGACCTGGTCAATGACCTGAAGAGAGCTGGGACCACAGCCTCAAAGAAAACCATTAGTAACACACTACGCCGTCATGGATTAAAATCCTGCAGCGCACGCAAGGTCCCCCTGCTCGAGCCAGCGCATGTCCAGGTCCGTCTGAAGTTTGCCAATGACCATCTGGATGATCCAGAGGAGGAATGGGAGATGGTCATGTGGTCTGATGAGACAAAAATAGAGCTTTTTGGTCTAAACTCCACTTGCTGTGTTTGGAGGAAGAAGAAGGATGAGTACAACCCCAAGAAAACCATCCCAACCGTGAAACATGGGGGTGGAAACATCATTCTTTGGGGATGCTTTTCTGCAAAGGGGACAGGTCGACTGCACCGTATTGAAGGAGGGTGGATGGGGCCATGTATCGCGAGATCTTGGCCAACAACTCCCCTCAGTAAGAGCATTAAAGATGGGTCGTGGCTGGGTCTTCCAGCATGACAACGACCCGAAACACACAGCCAGGGCAACTAAGGAGTGGCTCCGTAAGAAGCATCTCAAGGTCCTGGAGTGGCCTAGCCAGTCTCCAGACCTGAACCCAATAGAACATCTTTGGAGGGAGCTGAAAGTTCGTATTACCCAGCGACAGCCCCAGAAGGATCTGGAGAAGGTCTGCATGGAGTGGGCCAAAATCCCTGCCCATGTGCAAACCTGGTCAAGAACTACAGGAAACGTATGATCTCTGTAATTGCAAACAAAGGTTTCTGTACCAAATATTAAGTTCTGCTTTTCTTTTTTTGAATTGTACCCCTTTTTTCTCCCCAATCCCGTACAGGCTCAGGAGAGACGAAGGTTGAAAGTCATACGTCCTCCGATACACAACCCAACCAAGCCGCACTGCTTCTTAACACAGTGCGCATCCAACCCGGAAGCCAGCCGCACCAATGTGTCGGAGGAAACACTGTGCACCTGGCAACCTTGGTTAGCGCACACTGCACCCGGCCTGCCACAGGAGTCGCTGGTGCGCGATGAGACAAGTATATCCCTACCGGCCAAACCCTCCCTAACCCGGACGACGCTAGGCCAATTGTGCCTTGCCCCACGGACCTCCCGGCCGTGGCCGGTTACGACAGAGCCTGGGCGTGAACCCAGAGTCTGCTGGCGTTGCAGTACAGCGCCCTTAACCACTGCGCCACCCAGGAGGCATAAGTTCTGCTTTTCTGTTGTATCAAATACTTATGTCATGCAATAAAATGCAAATTAATGAATTAAAAATCATACAATGTGATTTTCTGGATTATTGTTGAAGTGTACCTATGATAAAAATTACAGACCTCTACATGCTTTGTAAGTAGGAAAACCTGTAAAATCGGCAGTGTATCAAATACTTGTTCTCCCCACTGTATAGGGCAGGTAATCAAGGAGGTGATGGAGTCCAGGTGAGTGTCATTATGCCCCTAATGCTGGTGACAGGTTTGCACCCTAACGAGCAGCCATGTGACCTAGAGGCCCGAGAGGGCATGTGACAGGGTGAGACATTCTTACTAATTTACTAGAGAACCATTTTGGATTTAAGTATAACTTTTGCATGACTGATGCCTTTAGTGAGTGGTCTAATGCTTTAATATTTAATAATTTCTGCCTTCTGAATTCATATTTAAATTTTGTCTGGATTGCAATTCCAAATAAAATTGAATATTTTTTGCTCATATAATTTAAAAAGCAGGTCTCTAGGTGTAGGCAAAACCATAAGCAAATAGGTAAACTGTGAAATGACTAAAGAATTAATCAGGGTGATTTTTCCATAAATAGACAGGTATTTTCATTTCCATGGTAGCAAGATCATATCTATTTTTGCTGACTTTATATTAAAATTGATTGTAGTGAGATCCTTTCTTTCTTTTGTGATATGTATACCGAGTATGTCCACATCCCCTTCAGACCATTAAATTGGTAAACTACACGGTAATGTATAGGTAGCATTTTTTGTGATCCAATACGTAATATAGTACACTTACCATAATTTGGTTTTAATCCAGAGAGGTTTGAAAAAGTATCTAGATCCTCTATGAGGCTGTGGAGAGATTCAAATTGTGGATTTTTGATCCCTTAATATTATTGTTGGATCTAATTTTAACAGCTAACATTTAGATGGCAAAAATAAATAAATATGCCAATAATGGGCAACCTTGTTTTACTCCTCTTGACAGTTTAAAACTTTCTGAGATGGAGCCACTATTTACTATTTTACACCTAGGGTTACTATACCTAACTTTAACCCATTTTATAAGAGATTCTCCAAAATGAAAATATTCCAGGCATTTATATATAAACTCAAGTCGTACTTTATCAAAAGCTTTTTCAGCAATGAAAACCAGGCCTGGTTTCCCAGATATTTCATCGTGTTCTATTGTCTCCAGTTATTGTCTTATATTATCTCCAACGTATCGTCCATGTAAAAACCTGTCTGATTAGGATGAATAATATCTAACAAAACCATTTTAATTCTATGCGCTAAGCATTTAGCAAAATGTTTGCATCACAACACTGAAGTGTAAGAGGCCTCCAATTTTTTAAATGGACTGGAGTTTTATATATACTAATTGGATCCTGTTTCAGTAATAATGAAATCAGACCTTGTTGAATGTCGTATAAACTACCATTTATATAGGAGTGGTTATAACATGCTAATAATTGTCATTTGAGTATATAAAAAAAGTATACCTCCACTGGTATGCCATCCAGCCCTGGAGTTTTCCCGGACATAAAGTCTTTAATTGCATCAAGAAGTTCCTCCTCTGTAATTTGGCCTTCACATGAGTCTTTCTGAACAGATGTTAATTTAACATTATTAATAAGAAAAAAATCCGTACAATTAGCTTCGGTTAGTGGAGGGAGGAGACTGAAACAAAAACATACACTTAAAGTACTTTACTTTCTCTTTCAAAATATTGTTCTGTGAACCATTGTAAGTTTCAGTAAAGTGTTTTTGGTAGCATTTCTATGTTGAAGATTGAAAAATTATTTTGTGCATTTATCCCCATATTCCATCCAGTTCCCCTTATTTTTCATAATATATTACACTGGATATTTCTTGAATAAAGTTCCTCCATTTATTTCTGTTTTTCCTCTAACTTACTCTGCGCCTCAATGATACAGTTTTTATTGCTATCTATCTTTACTGTTAGTCAGTTATAAATTATTCTGTCCTAGTTCAAAACAAATGGTCATCCAGTAGGCTGTGATTAAATTTACAATATCCTCGCCAACGTGGAAATTCTGTAAGAGTAATATGAGAGTAATAGAGTAATATGCAATTATGTGATGGTCCTACTGCACTCTGTCCCATATCAACACTTTTTAAACTTTTGGTGCCAGAGAGAATGACATAAGAAAGTAATCAAGACAACTAGCTTGATTAAGCCTTCGCCATGTATATCTGATTTCCTTAGAAACCTTTTAAGGATTTGACCCTTTTTCTCAATTTTTACCTAAAATGACAAAGCCAAATCTAACTGCCTGTAGCTCAAGCCCTAAAGCAAGGATATGCATATTCTTGGTACTATTTGAAAGGAAACACTTTGAAGTTTGTGGAATTGTAAAAGGAATGTAACAGAATATAACACAATATATCTGGTAAAAGATAATACAATGAAAAAACCAACCGTTCTTTAAATTATTTTGTAACATCATCTTTGAAATGCAAGAGAAAGAACATAATGTATTATTCCAGCCCAGATGCAATGTATATTCTAGATGGCAACAGTGTTTGTGCAACATTTAAGACTGATCCAATGAACCATTGCATTTCTGTTCAAAGTTTTGTGTCAAGACTGCCCAAATCTGCCTAATTTGTGTTTTAATAACTTTTCATGTTGAAAATTGTGCACTCTCCTCAAACAATAGCATGGTATTATTTTACTGTAATAGCTATTGTAAATTGGATAGTGCAGTTAGATTAACAAGAATGCAAGCTCTCTGCCAATATCAGATATGTCTATGTCCTGGGAAATTTCTTGTTACTTACAACCTCATGCTAATCACATAAACTTATGTTAGCTCAACTGCCCCGTGGATGGGACACCGATCCCAAAATAAATTTTAAGTGCCTGAGAGTGATAGTTTGTAGTGTGATTTCCTTTACGGTCCATAGAGGTATTTAAAACCGTATTATAATCTCCCACCATAATAATAGAGTCTTGTTTGTAGGGTTGATAAATTATTATATACACTAGTGTTCAAAAGTTTGGGGTCTTCAGTTTCTTGGCAATTTCTCGCATGGAATAGCCTTCATTTCTGAGAACAAGAAAAGACTGACGAATTTCAGAAGAAAGTTATTTGTTTCTTGCTATTTTGAACCTGTAATCGAACCCACAAATGCTGATGCTCCAGATACTCAACTAGTCTAAAGAAGGCCAGTTGTATTGCTTCTTTAATCAGGACAACAGTTTTCAGCCGTGCTAACAGAATTGCAAAATGATTTTATAATGATCAATTAGCCTTTTAAAATGAAAAACTTTGATTAGCTAACACAACGTGGGGCGGCAAGGTAGCCTAGTGGTTAGAGCGTTGGACTAGTAACCAAAAGTTGGCAAGATCAAACCCCTGTACAAATCTGTCGTTCTTCCCCTGAACAAGGCAGTTGACCCACTGTTCCTAGGCCATCATTGAAAATAAGAATTTGTTCTTAACTGACTTGCCTAGTAAAATAAAGGTTAAATTAAACATGCCATTGGAACATGGTGACCTTTGATGATTATGGGCATATGTAGATATTTAATTTAAAAAACAGCCTTTTCCAGCTACGATAGTCATTTACAATGTCTACACTGTATTTTCTGAACTATTTGATGTTATTGTAATGGGCAATTTTTTAAATTTTCTTTCAAAAACAAGGACCTTTCTAAGTGACCCCAAACTTTTGAATGGTAGTGTACATTTTCAAGAAGTGTGGATCATCATTATATGGACCTTATAGGTTAATAAGTCATATCTGTTTATGGCCCAATAACATATTTAAAGTCATCCATCTATCTTGAGGATCTGTTTGGACAATTTTCACATTTGGATCAAAATAACTGTTAATTAATATCATCACCCCTTTTGAAATGTTTCTCCATGGGAGAAGTATATTTGCCCCCCCCCCCTCCAGTCCTTTTTCCACAAAACTCCATCTAAAATTGTTGAATGAGTTTCCTGTAAACAATAGATATTATATTCCTTCTCTTTTAGCCAGGTAAATATTGATAGTCTTTTCTTATTATCTGCTAAGCCTTTACAACTATAACTAGCTACACTAATTTAATGAGACACAAGTTTAAATTCTATTCATCATATCTATGTTTATAAACGTACAATTAAGAAGTAACATGATGATTGAGTGTCTATGCAGCTGTACCATGATATTTGCATTGCTACTAAGTAAAGGGTCACTACTATGAAGAATCTCAAATATAAAATATGTTTTGATTTGTTTGGTTACTACATGATTCCATATGTGCTATTTCATAGTTTTGATGTCTTCACTATTATTCTACAATGTAGAAAATAGTAAAAATACAGAAAAACCCTTGAATGAGTAGGTGTGTCCAAACTTTTGAATGTTACTATACATTTGAAAAACATTACAATACAATACATTCGTAACAGATTTCACAACATATTAAGTGCGTGCCCTCATATTAAGTGTGTTTTTTTGTGATTATACTGTACATGCTATAGTGTCACTCAATGAGTGAGATTCAACCTTAAAAATGGTATGAATTTGTCATGTATACAGCACAAATAAGGAGCCCTTGCTGGCTATATCTCTAAGTATTGATGTGAGTAGGAAGCAATAATAGCTTTAAGCATAGCAGCAGGAAGTAAGGGTGCTGAGGGGGCTGCATACTGTATATAAAAAAAATACATTTGTGCACTAGGATGTTATTACTCCTGTATGAGCAGTCAGCAGAGCAGAGAAAATCTGCCCCCCCCCGTCGACAGCACCCCCACAACATCTTCCCGCGGCCTCTGAGTGTCTTTATCTGACTCAACTCTTTTGTCACAGCTATCTCACTCAACATTACATACAAGTGTTCATTTCCTGTAGATGAATCATCATCAATAATGTATTTGGTTATCAAATGACTCTCTGATTGGAGCCTGCATGCATGGGGTTAGTAGGCCGGGGATGAGGGTGTACAGATATACAGACATGTAACAGTAAGGTTAAGTGTCCCTGTCGTGTACCTCCTCTCTCTGCTCATACTGGCTGATGATGTGTTTGAGTTTGTCTGCCAGGTTGGTGTTCTCCGAACACAGCTTGTTGTTGCGGTTACTGTGCTGCTCGATCTGAGCCTGGATGTCTGTCAGCGTGCTCTGGAAGTGAGTGGTGATCTCTCTGCGCTTCTCCTCATCCTCACGACAACGCGCAAGGGTCTCCTCCTGAGGGAGAGGGAGGGGGAGAGGGAGAGAGAGAGACATTCAGACTTTAGTCAACCTCCAACACAACCCTCTCATAAAGTTGCTGGGGTCAGGTTTGTGAAATGCCAGTTTCCAGACTCAGCTTACTGAGAAGCAAGCCAAGCATTGCCAGAGTTTCTATATTAAGACATGGCTGTTTATTTTACAAATGACACAGGCGTAAGCTCCCACATGGGAAATGTAACTCAATTCAACCTGCAGCTAAGTGCTCAAAGACAGAGCTCCTACCACTGAAGTAGCAAAGCACATTAACGCCACTCCTCCTCAGACTACCAGATGACAAGACATGATGTTCCACTTTCAACAGCTGTCACATTCCCATTCAAATCGGCACATTTGGATTTACTTTGCATGTACTAACAATGTTCATTTTTGCATAATGATTGCTGCATATCAATCGGTTATACCCAATAGTCAAATGATAACCCTAACTCTGCTTCCACCCTGATTTCCTATGGACATTGAAATGTGAAGATGTTAGAAGGAAAGAGATGGATGTGTCAAGGCTTTAGAGCTTTAGCCCATCAGGGGAGGGCCGCGCCCATCCTCTGCTTGTGCCTCTGAGCCTTTTTCTCTTGCCTTTGATTTATAGTCGAAGGGCAGATGCCACAAAAGACCAATGAGACCATCCCTCTTGTCAGAGAGCCACGACACCTGTGCCCTGTGTTTGAGGGGTCTCCTCCCAAGGCCTGAGTGTGAATCACACACATACTAACACACACACACGGCGCAGTGTGGCAGTGAGAGACAACAGAGGTCCTCCAAGTGTAGAGAGACGGGGTGTCCAATTACCTCCCCAGGGGAGAAGAACGGGAGATGAAATACGTCCCAGAGGTTGTGTAAGTGGTACACAATAGACAGGATACTGATCCAGTGAAAAAGGTCCATTTGTTTACAGATCATTGAGCATTATGCCATTAATGACCAATAGGGTGAATTATAAATTATTCATAAACAAATCAAATGCCCATTTAATCATACTGTGTACATAACTGTTGGCTGTGAATCAAAGAATACGTGAACACTGGGTTCAGTGATGCTGAATTAAGGGATAAACTTAATCAAAACCGGAGATTTAGCCGAAGAGGTTTCACATTAAGAGGACTAACAGCAGTGGCAATACAATATAAATCTTTGATTATGCTAAACCTGTGACCTTTGCTTAAGCATGTGGCCAAATTAGGTAGTGCTATTGGTCATGGACTTTCTTTGAAACCTTACAGACAAACTGCTTATAATGGGATGACTAAACATTTGTCAAATCTATTATTTATAGATGTAACAGGACACTCAAGCATGTAAGGGCTAATTGAGCTATGACTCTCTGACATTGAGAACACTCTGACTCAGGGAAGAGAGTCAAGGCCTTTTGGAAGTGGCCCCTTTAGCCATCTAACTTTTAGAATGAAAATACCAGTAGTTTAAGAAATAAAATCAAATGTACAGTGGACAGTAAGTATAGTTGACAAGCATTGACAGTAACATTTTCTCTCTCCTGCGTTTGATGTCCTATTTCACTCATCAAGTCTATTTGAGTTTCAATACTCACAGCTACCAACAGTGAGACATCAATAGATCAGTTGATTAAACATACTGTAAGAGGCTGGTAGATTGTTGCTCTGCTCCCCTGCTGTGTATTGGAGTCCACTAAAGGCATCCGTATGGTTCCCATCCGAAACAGTTCGGAACAGTTTGTACATACAGTACCAGTCAAAAGTTTGGACACACCTACTCATTCAATGGTTTTTCTTTATTTTTTACTATTTTCTACATTGTAGATTAATAGTGAAGACATCAAAACTATGAAATAACATATAGGAAATCATGTTGTTACCAAAAAGTGTTAAACAAATCAAAATATATTTGAGATTCTTCAAAGTAGCCACCCTTTGCCTTGATGACCTACACTGGCCCTTCTTTGGACACTGTGTTAACAACCCTCCAGACGAGCTTCAATGCCATACAACTCTCCTTCCGTGGCCTCCAACTGCTCTTAAATGCAAGTAAAGCTAAATGCATGCTCTTCAACTGATAGTTGCTCGCACCTGCCCGCCCGTCTATTATCACTACTCTGGACGGTTCTGACTTAGAATATGTGGACAACTACAAATACCCAGGTGTCTGGTTAGACTGTAAGCTCTCCTTCCAGACTCACATTAAAACTCTCCAATCCAAAATTAGAATCAGCTTCCTATTTCGCAACAGAGCATCCTTAACACATGCTGCCAAACATACCCTCGTAAAACTGACTATCTTACCGATCCTTGACTTCGGCAATGTCATTTACAAAATAGCCTCCAACACTCTACTCAGCAAATTGGATGTAGTCTTTCACAGTGCCATCCATTTTGTCACCAAAGCCCCATATACTACCCACAACTGCGACCTGTATGCTCTCGTTGTCTGGCCCTCGCTTCATATTCGTCGCCAAACCAACTGGCTCCAGGTCATCTATAAGTCTTTTATAGGTAAAGCCCCAGCTTATTTCAGCTCACTGGTCACCATAGCAGCACCCACCCGTAGCACACGCTCCAGCAGGTATAGTTCACTGGTCATCCCCAAAGCCAACTGGCCACCTTTCCTTCCAGTTGTCTGCTGCCAATGACTGGAACGAATTGCAAAAATCACTGAAGCTGGAGACTCATATCTTCCTCACTAACTTTAAGCATCAGCTGTCAGAGCAGCTTACAGATCATTGCACCTGTACATAGCCCATTTGTAATTAGCCCACCCAACTACCTCATCCCCATATTGTTATTTATTTGTTTTGCTCCTTTGCACCCCAGTATCTCTACTTGCACATTCATCTTCTGCACATCTATCACTCCAGTGTTTAATAGATAAATTGTAATTATTTCGCCACTACGGCCTATTTATTGCCTTACCTCCCTAATCTTACTTAATTTGCACACACTGTATATAGACTTTTCTATGGTGTTATTGACTGTACGTTTGTTTATTCCATGTGTAACTCTGTGTTGTTGTTTGTGTCGCACTGCTTTGCTTAATCTTGGCCAGGTCGCAGTTGTAAATGAGAACTTGTTCTCAACTGGCATACCTGGTTAAATAAAGATAAATATACAGTATATATATATTTTTTAAATGACAACTTTGCACACTCTTGGCATTCTCTCAAACAGCTTTATGAGGTCATCACCTGGAATGCATTTCAAATAACAGGTGTGCCTTGTTAAAAGTTAATTTAATGCTTTTGAGACAATCAGTTGTGTTGTGACAAGGTAGGGGTGGTATACAGAAGATAGCCATATTTGGAAAAAGACCAAGTCCATATTATGGCAAGAACATAATGACAGGGAAACGACAGTCCATCATTACTTTAAGACATGAAGGTCAGTCAATCCTGGAAAATGTCAAGAAATTTTTGCGTTTCTTCAAGTGCAGTCGCAAAAACCATCAAGCGCTATGATGAGACTGGCTCTCATGAGGACCGACACAGGAACAGAAGACCCAGAGTTACCTCTGCTGCAGAGGATAAGTTCATTAGAGTTACCTGGGCCTCAGATTTCAGCCAAAATAAATGCTTCACATAGTTCAAGTAACAGACACATCTCAACATCAACTTCTCAGAGGAGACTACTTGAATCAGGCCTTCATGGTCAAATTGCAGCAAAGAAAACACTACTAAAGGACACCAATAAGAAGAAGAGACTTGCTTGGGCCAAGAAACACAAGCAATGGACATTAGACTGGTTGAAGTCTGTCCTTTGGTCTGATTATTCCAAATTTGCGATTTTTGGTTCCAACTGAAGTGTCTTTATGAGATGCAGAATAGGTGAATGGATGATCTCCACATGTGTGGTTCCCACCGTGAAGCATGAAGGAGGAGGTGTGGGGGTGCTTTGCTGGTGAAACTGTCAGTGATTTATTTAGAATTCAAGGCACATTTAACCAGCATGGCTACCACAGCATTCTGCAGCAATACGCCATCCCATCTAGTTTGCACTTAGTGGGACTATCATTTGTCTTTCAACAGGACAATGACCCAACACACCTCCAGGCTGTGTAAGGGCTATTTGACCTGTAAGGAGAGTGATGGAGTGCTGCATCAGATGACCTGGCCTCCACAATCACCCGACCTCAACTCAATTGAGAAAGTTTGGGATGAGTTGGACCGCAGAGTGAAGGATAAACAGTCAATAAGTGCTCGGCATATATGAGAACTCCTTCAAGACTGTTGGAAAAGCATTCCATGTGAAGCTGGTTGAGAATATTAAGAGTGTGCAAAGCAGTCATCAAGGCAAAGGGTTGCTTTATTTATTTATTTATATTATTTTACCCTTATTTTACCAGGTAAGTTGACTGAGAACACATTCTCATTTACAGCAACGACCTGGGGAATGGTTACAGGGGAAAGTAGGGGGGATGAAAGAGCTAATTGTAAACTGGGGATGATTCGGTGGCCATGATGGTATGAAGGCCAGATGACACTGGGCCAGATGACACTGGGGTTAAGTAGAATTTTCTACTTTGAAGAATCTCAAATATAAAATCCTACATATGTTATTTCATAGTGTTGATGTCTTCACTATTATTCTACAATGTAGAAAATATTAAAAATTAAAGAAATACCCTTGAATGAGTAGGTCTGTCCAAACATTTGACTGGTACTGTATATTAAGACAACATTTTGTAGCATTTTTGTTCATTTTGGTCTATGGTAAGGGTTTTCGGCTGTTCATACACACAAACAATGTTCTCAAGGCAAGCTGAAGTTTGGAGCCAAAGTCTACGCAACTTCATCTGTCATTGGTCAACAGTAGGGATTCGTCAATTAAGTGTTTGTTGTCATTCAATGATAGACAACTAATTTTCATGCCAATTTTGTTCACCTGAGAAATACTGCACCAAACATCTTAGTTAGATATGTAAAATTGCGCGACTAAGATCTCCTCTGTGAAAACTTCAAAATTAATGACAGATTTCTTGAGTTATTTTAGAGCCGAGCAGTGAGCATCAACCCACCTTCAGGGTCTTGAACCCATAATGTCGAGTAGATTAGTGTAGTGATGGAGCCGAACAGTTATCACCCACCTTGAGGGTCTTGTTGTGCCTCTGGAGTTCCTTGCAGAGGCCCTCCAGTTTGCTGTGGGCCAGGATGGCTCTGCTGTGCTCGTACTGGAGCTGGTCCCTCTCCTTCCCCATGTGGCCCTGCTTCTTCTGAAGGAACTTCAGCTGCTTCTGCTCCCCTCGCCGCTCCTCCAGCTGTGGACCATGCAGACAGATGTACCATATACATTGCACTGCCTTTCAGCCTCTGCCCTCTGTTCAGACTTGGGCTGTCTAAGCTGCTTTTGACTAAAATAATAAAAACATGTCCTAAGAGGATTTGGTATGGCTGGGTGGGTGGATGGGTATATATTTGTTTCATCTCAACATCTCTTTAGGTTTGTCTCTTTCTTTTTCCTGGTGATACTATGCACTGTATATGTAGGTACTGTCCAATTACTACACATGAAGCAGACTGGTAGGCGATGTCTTTGGTAATATTATTCATAATGCCTAGTGTTCCTGATGTTGCCTTGTTGAGGAATTACAGAGCCATGTTGCAGCTAGCTGTCTTATTATGGAATACGGCCTTTGCGTTCATATTCGCCTTTGCAGCCAGAGGCGCAGAATATTTAGGTCATCATGGTACGAGACTGAACCACTTTCAAGATCTCACTAGGCACTCTCTGTTTTCCCTGTTGATTCATGTGTGCTTTTATTTGTTTCCTTTCAACTTTCCCTGGTCTGTTTTATTGCTGCTGGTTCCTGCTGTGCTGAAGGACTCTACTCTCTGGTGTGCTGATAGAGGGGAGAAGAGAACACTCACCAGTTCGGCATACTTCTTGAGTAGAGCATCCAGTTTCTCTTCTGGCGTGCACAGCTTGTTCAAACTTTGCATTAGAAGCGTGCCCTCCTTTCCTGTGTGGATAGAGAGAAATCGTGTAGTGTTTGTTTCCATTTGGACAGGCACTAGAAAAAGAAAGATGAAAAAAGGCCAACAGGGATCATTCTATAAATGGTTTCAAAATAAATACTTTTCTGAAGCAATTTCCCCTGCATGAAAGCTCTTGCATCTTGACACCTATGGCTTTGGAAAAGCAAATAAAATCAAATGGCTGAAAATGCGTAACCAAGATTTGTATTACCCTCTGTTGCTGGCCTGGTTTCATGTTGAGGCAAATAAACTATCTCCAACATCTGCTATTGGTTAGAAAATACACTTTGTGTTGCTCTGAAGCAGGCCTCTCCCCATAGCTTGTGTAACCTGTCCTCAAAACACAGTCTGAACATGGGGCACAACATGGATGGATGTTGAGATACAATAACATGACACTTAAAATGTCTGCTTGTTCTGTGGATAAGCAGTCATGATTTTAAATGATCTTGCCCACTTATACAGTAAGTCTTAGATTCAAAAGAAGATGAAGGAATGACTATATAATAATAATTTGGTGGATGCTTATATTTGTTATATTTCAAACATTTACAAGTGTGTACTATACGCATGTGTGAATTTGATATATATTTTTTTGCATATCCCAACTCCCCCTGAGAGTAGGGTCATGGCCATGGTCTTCCATTATTAACAGCGACTCCTGAGCAATTAAGGTTAAGTGCCTTGCTTAAGTGCACATTGACACATTTTTCACCTTGTCAGCCCAGGGATTCAAACGAGCAACCTTTCAGTTACTGGCCCAACACTCTAACTGCTAGGCTACCTGCCACCCCATTTACAGTGAACAAAAATATAAATGTAAAATGTGTTGGTCCCATGTTTCAGGACAGAAATAAAATATCTCAGAAATGTTCCATACAAAAGCTTATTTCTTTCAAATTTTGTGCACACATTTGTTTACATCCCTGTTAGTGAGCATTTCCCCTTTGCCAAGATAATCCATCCACTGGACAGGTGTGGCATATCAAGAAGCTGATTAAACTGCATGATCATAACACAGGTGCACCTTGTGCCGGGGACAGTAGAGGGCCACTCTAAAATTGTCAGTTTTGTCAACCAACACAATTTCACAGATGTCTCAAGATTTGAGGGAGCGTGCAATAGGCATGCTGACTGCAGGAATGTCCACCAATTTAAATGCACAAAGATGCCGCAACGAGATCCTGAGGCCCATTGTGAGGCCCATTTGTTTAAGGTATCTGCATATCTGTATTTCCAGTAATGTGAAATCCATAGATTAGGGCCTAATGAATTTATTTTCATTGATTGATGTCCTTAAATGAACTGTAACAGTAAAATCTTTGAAATTGTCGCGAACATATTTTTGTTCAGTATATATTTGAAGTCAATGAAAACTATTCTTAAGAGCGATATACATCATTATGTGTCCAATCATTTCTTTTAACACATGTTCTGTCAATTGAATGCTTGTTGAGTGGTAACTAGAATACCTCCTCTGGTCTATCTCAATAGCACCCTGCCCCGTCTTTGCGCTCACAGATACTGTTGTCAGACAACAACAGATTATAGCATAGCTGTGTTGAAATACAAAACCATTCTGATGCTGAATGTAAAGTTGTGGGACTTGACTATGTTTTCTATATATATCAAAGTGTTGATGTTGTCTTTAAAAACAAAACTGCACAATCCAAGTAATGCATGAGGAAAACAAAACATTGACCTCCTTAAATCCACCTACCTAAGCCTTTCAGCAACTTCTTTGCATCCTTGCCTGTGCTGGCGTTCTTGGCGACTGTGACTTCATCAGCTTCCTCTCCGCTTGCCTCCTCTTCCACCTTATCCGTTTCCAGGATGATGCACTGTTTCTCTATCAGGCTGGCTGCGGAGCCATAGGTGTTGATAATTTCGTCCAGCCGACGACCAAACTCCTCCATGGGGTCCATGTGCTGGCCCTCCTGGGGTAGAGGGACCGGGGTCTCTGCTGTGACTGGGGACGGTGGTGGAGTCACACTGGTCTGGGCTGGGATGACCTCTGCAACAGACTGGACGTTGATCTCCATTCTCACAGATGTGGCTGAGAGGGGACAGAGATATAGGATGTTAGATGTCCTACATATACAAAAGTCTGTGGACACCACTTCAAATTAGTGGATATTTCAGCCACACTCGTGGCTGACAGGTGTATAAAATCGAGCACACAGCTATGAAATCTCCATAGACAAACATTGGCAATAGAATGGCCTTACTGAAGAGCTCAGTGACTTTCAACGTGGCACTCTCATAGGATGCCACCTTTCCAACAAGTCAGTTCGCCAAATTGCTGCACTGGTAGAGCTGCCCCCGTCAACTGTAAGTGCTATTATTGAAGTGGAAACATCTAGGAGCAACAACAGCTCACACAAGCTCACAAAACGGGACCACCGAGTGAACTTAACGTAAAAATCGTCTGCAACACTCACTACCGAGTTCCAAACTGCAAAAGCAACGTCAGCACAAGAACCATTGGTCGGGAGCTTCATGAAATGGGTTTCCATGGCCGAGCAGCTTTTAAGATAACCATGCACAATGCCAAGTGTCAACTGGAGTGGTGTAAAGTTTGCCGCCATTGGACTCTGGAGAAGTGGAAACACGTTCTCTGGAGTGATGAATCACACTTCACAATCTGGCAGTCTGACAGACAAATCTGGGTTTGGCGGATGTCTGGAGAACACTACCTGCCCAAATTCATAGAGCCAACTGTAAAGTTTGGTGGAGGAGGAATAATGGTCTGGGGCTGTTTTTCACGGTTTGGGTTAAGCCTCATAGTTCCAGTAACGGGAAATCTTAACATTACAGCAATGACATTCTAGAAGATTCTGTGCTTCTAACTTTGTGACAACAGTTTGGGAAAGGCCCTTTCCTGTTTCAGCATGACAATGCCCTCGTGCACAAAGTGAGGTCCATACAGAATGGTTTGTCAAGGTCGGTGTGGAAGAACTTGACTGGCCTGCACAGAGCCCTGACCTCAACCCCATCGAACACCTTTGGGATGAACGCAGTCTGTGAGCCAGGCCTAATAGCCCAACATCAGTGGCCGACCTCCCTAATCCTCTTGTGGCTGAATGGAAACCAAAAGTCCCCGCAGCAATGTTCCAACATCTAGTGGAAAGCCTTCCCAGAAGAGTGCAGGTTGCTATAGCAGTAAAGGGAGGACCTACCCCATATTAATGCCCATGATTTTGGAATGAGATGTTCGATGAGCAGGTGTCCACATAATTTTGGTAAGGTAGTGTACTACTACCCATGTGGCAGATATGAAGACACATTAGAAAACGAACAAACAAACTGACAACTACACTAATAATACTAACTATACTAAAAAGGTACCTGTGTAATAGTGATGCACGGGATGACTCATATTCGCTGGGCGGACGGTTTTAGGGTCATTCAGGTTTGAATAAAGAGAAGCAATGCCTTTAAAAAAATCCCTAAATGTATAGTTATTGTGCAATTTATATAGGCTTCATTGAGGCTTTTCTTTCACTATTTTAGGCTATCTGGTATTAGTGCATAAGCCTAAACTTCAGGGCTGTAAACGCATCAAATAGCCTACACGGCCAATCTCCAAATAACGCTTTTGGGAACGGGCAGAAAAACTTAACGTCAATCGCAGGCAAAACGGACGTTGTCCAAGTTTAATTCAATAAGACAAAAGCTGAGAAAGGAGAGTTGAAAATAATGAGAAGGGAGGGCCAGAAAAGTAATGTTTGTAAAATATTTGGTGAAGTGGTAAAAGAGGATGATAGCCTTGCCAGCTATGTTATGTGTCATGATTGTGAGGCGCTAAACAAATCTGACAGTCACAAGACGGGACTTCAAATAGGCCTATGGCATGTCAAGGGAACAGTAGCATACTGTTTAGATTGGTTAAATGAAAACTGAAATCTGGCATTGACTAACCAGAATAACCTACTGTTTTTCTGACAAACTACAAAGTCCTCTGATAGTACTAGCCCCGTGCCAATCGACATCCCTGTGTTTTGAGAGAAATGGCTGAGTTTGACAGGTAGCCTATTGCTCACGGTTTGAGCATGAAAACAATAACTGATTTGATGATAAGGACAGATGCTTGGAGACTAGAAGCAACGAGTGTTTTATGTGGAGGATGAGGGCCGCAGTAGGTATATCAGATAGGGGGGAGTGAGGCCCTAGAGGGTTTTAGAATAGGCATCAACCAGTGGGTCTTGTGACGGGTATACAGTGGGTCTTGCGACTGGTATGATGTGTCCTATAAGGAGCATTGGTGGCAAATCTGATGGCCGAATGGTAAAGAACATCTAGCCGCTCGAGAGAACCTTTACCTGTCAATCTATCAATTACGTCTCAGTAATCTAGTATGGGTAGGATGGTCATCTAAATCAGGGTTAGTTTGGCAGCTGGGGTAAAAGAGGAGCGATTACCATAGAGGAAACCAAGTCTAGATTTAACCTTAGCCTGCAGTTTTGATATGTGCTGAGAGAAGGACAGTGTACCGTCTAGCCATACTCCCAAGTATTTGTATAAGCTCTAAACCCTCAGAGGTAGTAATCACACCGGTGGGGAGAGGGGCATTCTTCTTACCAAACCACATAACCTTTGTTTTGGAGGTGTTCAGAACAAGGTTAAGGGCAGAGAAAGCTTTCGGACACTAAGAAAGCTGTGTTGTAGAGCGTTTAACACAACATCCGGGGAGGGGCCAGCTGAGTATAAGACTGTATCATCTGCATATAAATGGAAGAGAGAGCTTCGTACTGCCTGAGCTATGTTGTTGATGTAAATTGAGAAGAGCGTGGGGCCTAGGATTGAGCCTTGGGGTACTCCATTGGTGACAGGCAGTGACTGAGACAGCAGATGTTCTGACTTTATACACTGCACTCTTTGAGAGAGGTGGTTAGCAAACCAGGCCAAAGACCCCTCAGAGACACCAATACTCCTTAGCCGGCCCAGAAGAATGGAATGGTTTACCATATCTAAAGCTTTGGCCAAGTCAATAATAATAGCAGCACAATATTGCTTAGAATCAACAGCAATGGTGACCTGTGTACCACTTGCCTAAATCTAAAACAAGATCTCCAAACTGTAATATCTCTTTGTTAATCTAAAAGATTAACATTTTCTGAAAGAAAACTAAAAAAATGTACATTTGTAATATTTAATCTGATGTTTAAGCTTCTCTTAGACTGAATACTAGGTATAGTATTAATTCTCAGTAAAGTAACTTTCAGTCTGATGCATGTGGAACAAATCACTGTGGGTGGTGAAAAATAGCACAAAACCCAATAGCCTGTCAGGAGTCAGGAAACAATACCAATGTGAGAATTTAAATCTGCCCTGTCACAAATACACCTCAGGCCCAGCAGCCTCCCTTCCCACTTCTCTATTTGATTTAATACAGAATTAATTTAAAGCATCCAGAGGTTGTTTATCCCTCAGCTCTATTGCTACATGACTGCTCCCAGCTTATCAGGATAAAATTAGCCCTAGTCCCCCCCCACCCCCCTGCAGCCCCTTTCCCTCTCCCACCCTCCCTGCTTCCAGCGGACAGGCACATGGCACCTGTTCTGAGGCCTCACTCTATTTTAGGAGCCTCTAAATATGGTCAAGCTATTTGTTATTCCAGCCACGTATCTGTTGATGTCGATGACGGCACTTTTAATGTAGAAGTGTGAAAAACACAGTTGACATTATGTTCTAAATGTCTACATTCATTCTTTGTTAGCTGATAATACATCTGATGAGATGACATATATATTTTTAAAGACAATGTGTTTCAGTTGATGATTTCGAATAGATCATAACCTCCTCTGATAATGTTGAATAAACAACACAAATCAAAAAACACTGAATAATTCAGTGTGACTTCAGACCAAACTAACACAGGAGAATACTTCACCACCAACTCAATTCACCATAATGATACAGAATCGTTAGCTTACACTACATAAGTTACACAGGTCACACTAGCACAACACATTTGTCACTATGATCCGAAGGTAAAGCCAAAGACAACTCATCAACTTTGTCACCACACATCATGAAGCAGTGTTTTACTAATCATCAGAACTAAACAGGGCAGATAGACATAGCTCAAAGAAAAGTCCACCAAAAACTCAAACTTTACATAGAATTTCTGTACCTGAACAGTGTGTAAAAGTGTTTGGGAAATCCACTTACCAGGTCCAGGGGATAGAAAGATAAAAGTGAAGAGGGTCCAACAAGACTCTGGTGACTGAGGCAACAGCTGTGACAGGCAAGCCCCTCAAAATAACTTCCTGCAACTCAACTCTGCTCACATCAAGTGGAGAAGCTGTCAGCGTATGAGGGGCCACAATAATAGCCTTTCTGATCAGGCTTTGCTGGAGGGCAGCTCAAAGGCCCACCCTTGCCTGTCCTTCCTGGAATCTCCAGGGGCTGTTTTTAAAGAAAGGTTTGGTGCAGTTTTACCGTGCAAGTTTGGATTGTCTGGTTATTATAGCTCTTGTTTAGGGCACTGAGTTTTTCCTTACCATGTCATCTAGATGGCTCATAACTAGGGCCCAGTTGTTCTATATATACAAAAGTATTTGGACACCCCTTCAAATTAGTGGATTCGGCTATTTCAGCCACACTCATTGCTGATAGGTGTTTAACATCGAGCACACAGCCACACAATCACCATAGACAAACATTGGCAATAGAATGGCCTTACTGAAGAGCTCAGTGACTTTCAACGTGGCACCGTCATAGGGTGGGACAGCCGAGTACTGAATTGTCTGTCCTCGGTTGCAACACTCACTGCCGAGTTCCAAACTGCCTCTGGAAGCAAAGTCAGCACAAGAGCTGTTCGTCGGGAGCTTCATGAAATAGGTTTACATGGCCGAGCAACCGCCATTGGACTGCAGTAGAAATGCATTCTCTGGAATGATGAATCACGCTTCACCGTCTGACCAATGAATATGGGTTTGGCGGATGCCAGGAGAATGCTACCTGCCTGAATGCATAGTGCCAACTATAACGTTTGGCGGAGGAGGAATACTGGTCTGGGTCTGTTTCTCATGGTTCGGCTAGGCCCCTTAGTTCCAGTGAAGGGAAATCTTAACGCTCCAGCATACAATGACATTCTAGACAATTCTGTGCTTCCAACTTTGTGACAACAGTTTGGGGAAGGCCCTTTCTTGTTTCAGCATGAGAATGCCCCCATGCACAAAGCGAGGTCCATACAGAAATGGTTTGTCAAGATTGGTGTGGAAGAACTTGACTGGCCTGCACAGAGCCCTAACCTAAAACCCATCGAACACCTTTGGGATGAATCGGAACAGCGACTGCGAGCCAGGCCTAATCACCCAACATCGGTGGCCGACCTCACTAATGCTCTTGTGGCTGAATGGAAGTAAGTCCCCGCAGCAATGTTCCAGCATCTTGATTTTTAATGCACATGATTTTGGAATGAGATGTTCGATGAGCACATAATTGTGGTCATGTAGTGTATCATGTGGTCATGATAACCTCCTCCCCTGGCCCTAGTTAAAGCTTATGTTGTGTTGCGACCGCTGTAAAAACGGCCATGTCTCATGTTATATATATTTAATAGAGCTGTTTGTAGGACTCATACAAATGTGTATACATTTATTCCAATGGAATATATGATGGACATCAGCTATCAACATTTACAGGAGGCAGCCAAAATGGCACTGGGCCATCTAAATGACCTCTTTTTAATTAAAACTTTTATGGAATGACTCCCGATGATGAGCATTTAACTGCTCCAGAGTGCATTTTGTAACTGCGTTGGCGCCCTGATTTACCACCAGCTGCAGCACTACTTCTACTTCTTGCCAAGTCATAAATGTTAATTATTTCATTTCATGGATTTCATGTGGAAGCTTTGCCTCTGCACCATCTATTTCATAGGCCAGCACTGAACTGTATATTTAAAATAAACTGTATGTAGCTACTGACCCCGAACCCTCTATATGGTCAAATTCAATGACTGGCTAAATGGCAACTCAGATTCATCTGATTGATGTGGATTGACTGAGCAGAAGAATATGTTGAATCCTACTGCTGGACTGGGATTAGAATCCTAAATCTAATTATTCAGAACATGATTGAGGTGGCCAGGATTGGGGTGGGGGATGGGGCACTATCTCAGCAGCTTGACAGTATGTTGAGGTTGATAGTGAAAGCCATGGCTTGTCTGTTGTACTGCACAGTATCCTACTTCGCTAGTACCCTACGTTCAGGCTATGCTCAAACCCTGCACCCCAACATATATATTTTTAAAGCCTTTTGTGAACTCACACTCCCACTTGAATTTTTTCCCTCTACTAGCTCTGACTTTGCTGATAACTACTTTATTGAGGGAACACTTAATTCCCATGACTGTGACATGTGGTTGTCCCGACCTAGCTATCTTAAGATGAATGCAGTAAGTGTAAGTCGCTCTAGATAAGAGCATCTGCTAAAGGACCACACATGAAATATACAGTGCATTTGGAAAGTATTCAGAAGCATTGCATTGTTCTTGAAAGTTTAATTTAGCTATGAATGAAGAAGTGTGGAAAACAACGGAACTCAGATACCTGTGTCAACACCTAATAGCAACCAGCCAGCTAGCTAGCTAACTAGGTTGCAATGGAACCCGCTTCACCTGGAATAACTAACAAACGTTTCCAGCGCTGTAGACGCAGTGTTTTTTACGTACTTGTCCGTGACAATATTGACAATCCGGAGTTCCAATGCGGCAGTTGTTTGCTAGCGGAGGACTACAGGAATGAGGTGGCTATGCTTAACAAACAGATCTCAATTCTGGAGGAAGCAAATGTAAAGCCCCCTTTACTAAGAACAGTAAAAGCACCCTTTACTGGCTCAAATAGCCAACCAATCGGCCTGTTACCAACCCTTAGTAAACTTTTGGAAAAATTGTGTTTGAACATTTACAATGCTATTTTACAGTAAACAAATTGACAGCAGACTTTCAGCATGCTTATTGGGAAGGACATTCAACAAGCACAGCACTTACACAAATGACTGATGATTGGCTGAAATAAATTGATGATAAAAAATATTGTGGGGGGTGTTTTGTTAGACTTCAGTGCAGCTTTTGACATTATCGATCATAGTCTGCTGCTGGACAAAATGTATGTGTTATGGCTTTACACCCCCTGCTATATTATGGATAAAGAGTTACCTGTCTAACAGAACACAGAGGGTGTTCTTTAATGGAAACCCATCCAACACAATCCAGGTAGAATCAGGAATTCTTCAGGGCAGCTGTCTAGGACCCTTACTTTTTTCAGTTTTTACTAACGACATGCCACACTGGCTTTGAGTAAATGTATACGGATGACTCAACACTATACACGTCAGCTACTACAACAAGTGAAGTGACTGCAAACACTTAACAAAGAGCTGCGGTTAGTTGCAGAATGGGTGGCAAGGAATAGGTTAGTCCTAAATATTTCAAAAACTAAACTCATTGTATTTGGGACAAATCATTCACTAAACCCTAAACCTGAACTAAATATTGTAATGAATAATGTGGAAATTTAGCAAGTTGAGGGGACTAAACTGCTTGGAGTAACCCTAGATTGTAAACTGTCATGGTCAAAACATATTGATACAATAGTAGTTAAGTTGGGGAGAAGTCTTTCCATAATAAAGCGCTGTTCTGCCTTCTTAACAGCACTATCAAAAAGGCAGGCCCTACAGGCCCTAGTTTTGTTGCACCTGGACTACTGTTCAGTTGTGTGGCCAGGTGCCACAAAGAGAGACTTAGGAAAATTGCAATTGGCTCAGAACAGGGCAGCACAGCTGGCCCTTAGAGAGCTAACATTAATAATATGCATGTCAGTCTCTCCTGGCTCAAAGTGGAGGAGAGATTGACTTCATCACTACTTGTATTTGTGAGAAGTTTTGACATGTTGAATGCACCGAGCTGTCTGTTTGAACTACTGGCACACAGCTCAGACACCCATGCATACCCCACAATACATCTATAGTCAATCACGGATTACAAAAAGAAAACCAGCACCGTCACGGACCAGGATGTCTTGCTCCCAGGCAGACTAAATAACTTTTTTGCCCGCTTTGAGGACAATACAGTGCCACTGACACTGCCCGTAACTAAAACATGCGGACTCTCCTTCACTGCAGCCGACGTGAGGAAAACATTTAAACGTGTCAACCCTCGCAAGGCTGCAGGCCCAGACGGCATCCCCAGCCGCGCCCTCAGAGCATGCGCAGACCAGCTGGCTGGTGTGTTTACGGACATATTCAATCAATCCCTATCCCAGTCTGTTGTTCCCACATGCTTCAAGAGGGCCACCATTGTTCCTGTTCCCAAGAAAGCTAAGGTAACTGAGCTAAACGACTACCGCCCCGTAGCACTCACTTCCGTCATCATGAAGTGCTTTGAGAGACTAGTCAAGGACCATATCACCTCCACCCTACCTGACACCCTAGACCCACTCCAATTTGCTTACCGCCCAAATAGGTCCACAGACGATGCAATCTCAACCACACTGCACACTGCCCTAACCCATCTGGACAAGAGGAATACCTATGTGAGAATGCTGTTCATCGACTACAACTCGGCTTTTAACACCATTGTGCCCTCCAAGCTCGTCATCAAGCTCGAGACCCTGGGTCTCGACCCCGCCCTGTGCAACTGGGTACTGGACTTCCTGACGGGCCGCCCCCAGGTGGTGAGGGTAGGCAACAACATCTCCACCCCGCTGATCCTCAACACTGGGGCCCCACAAGGGTGCGTTCTGAGCCCTCTCCTGTACTCCCTGTTCACCCACGACTGCGTGGCCACACACGCCTCCAACTCAATCATCAAGTTTGCGGACGACACAACAGTGATAGGCTTGATTACCAACAACGACGAGACGGCCTACAGGGAGGAGGTGAGGGCCCTCGGAGTGTGGTGTCAGGAAAATAACCTCACACTCAACGTCAACAAAACTAAGGAGATGATTGTGGACTTCAGGAAACAGCAGAGGGAACACCCCCCTATCCACATCGATGGAACAGTAGTGGAGAGGGTAGTAAGTTTTAAGTTCCTCGGCGTACACATCACAGACAAACTGAATTGGTCCACCCACACAGACAGCATCGTGAAGAAGGCGCAGCAGCGCCTCTTCAACCTCAGGAGGCTGAAGAAATTCGGCTTGTCACCAAAAGCACTCACAAACTTCTACAGATGCACAATCGAGAGCATCCTGTCGGGCTGTATCACCGCCTGGTACGGCAACTGCTCCGCCCACAACCGTAAGGCTCTCCAGAGGGTAGTGAGGTCTGCACAACGCATCACCGGGGGCAAACTACCTGCCCTCCAGGACACCTACACCACCCGATGTCACAGGAAGGCCATAAAGATCATCAAGGACAACAACCACCCGAGCCACTGCCTGTTCACCCCGCTATCATCCAGAAGGCGAGGTCAGTACAGGTGCATCAAAGCTGGGACCGAGAGACTGAAAAACAGCTTCTATCTCAAGGCCATCAGACTGCTAAACAGCCACCACTAACATTGAGTGGCTGCTGCCAACACACTGACACTAACTCAACTCCAGCCACTTTAATAATGGGAATTGATGGGAAATGATGTAAAATATATCACTAGCCACTTTAAACAATGCTACCTAATATAATGTTTACATACCCTACATTATTCATCTCATATGTATACGTATATACTGTACTCTATATCATCTACTGCATCCTTATGTAATACATGTATCACTAGCCACTTTAACTATGCCACTTTGTTTACATACTCATCTCATATGTATATACTGCACTCAATACCATCTACTGTATCTTGCCTATGCCGCTCTGTACCATCACTCATTCATATATCTTCTTTATCCCCTTACACTTGTGTCTATAAGGTAGTAGTTTTGGAATTGTTAGCTAGATTACTTGTTGGTTATTACTGCATTGTCGGGACTAGAAGCACAAGCATTTCGCTACACTCGCACTAACATCTGCTAACCATGTGTATGTGACAAATAAAATTTGATTTGATTTGATTTGATACATACCAACAGAGGTCTCTTCACAGTCCCCAAGTCCTAAACAGACTATGGTAGGCGCACAGAACTATATAGAACCATGACTACATGGAACTCTATTCCACATCAAGTAACTCATTCAAGCAGTGCAATTAGATTTAAACAGAATATAAAAATACACCTTATGGAACAGCGGGTACTGTGAAGCAACACAAACATAGGCACAGACACTTGCATACAAACACACAATAACATACGCACTATACACACGTAAACATGGATTTTATGTTGTAGAGAGCCCGGACTTGAACCCGATCGAACATCTCTGGGAGACCTGAAAATATCTGTGCAGTGATGCTCTCCATCCAACCTGACAGAGCTTGAGCGAATCAGCAGAGAAGAATGGGAGAAACTCCCCAAATACCAAGCTTGCCAAGCTTGTAGCACCATTTATTTATTTATTTTCTTCAACCTTTATTTAACTAGGCAAGTGGCCTCTGTCGTGACGTTGCTATCATT